>NW_025749194.1:0-26716 GCF_021184085.1 Oncorhynchus gorbuscha
GTGATGCTAGTTGTGCGGGTGGGTGCGGGCAGCGAACGTTTGAAAAGCATGCATTTTGTTTTACTAGCGTTTAAGAGCAGTTGGAGGCCACGGAAGGAGTGTTGTATGGCATTGGAGCTTGTTTGGAGGTTAGTTAAGTGTCCAAAGAAGGGCCAGATGTATACAGAATGGGTCTGTGTAGAGGTGGATCAGGAATCACGCAGCAAGCGCAACATCGTTGATATATACAGAGAAAAGAGTCGGCCTGAGAATTGAACCTTGTGGCACCCCCATAGAGACTGCCAGAGTTCCGGACAACAGGCAGGGCAGGATGGATATAGGTCTATAACAGTTTTGGTCTAGGGTGTAACCTCCTTTGAAGAGGGGGAGGACCACGGCAGCTTTCCAATATTTAGGGATCGTGGATGATACGAAAGAGCAGTTGAACAGACTGTTACAACCCCTATTACCAATGGCGGCAGATCATTTTAGAAAAAGGGTCCAGATCCCAGCTGATTTGTACGGGTCCAGGTTTAGCAGCTCTTTCAGAACATCTGTTATCTGGATTTGGGTGAAGGAGAAGCTGGGGAGGCTCGGGCAAGTAGCTGCGGGGGGTGCGGAGCTGGAAGTCAGGAAGAAAGCATGGCCAGCTGTAGAGAAGCTTATTGAAATTTCGGATTTATCATGGATTTATCAGTGGTGACCATGTTACCAAGCCTCAGTGCAGTGGGCAGCTGGGAGGAGGTGCTCTCGTTTTCCATGGACTTTACAGTGTCCCAAAACATTTTGTAGTTTTTGTTTGAAAAAGCTAGCCTTTGCTTTCCTTACTGACTGCATGTATTGGTTCCTGATTTTCCCTGAACAGTTGCATATTGCGGGGACTATTCGATGCGAGTTCAGTCTGCCACAGGATGTTTTTGTGCTGGTCGAGGCAGTCAGGTCTGGAGTTCTACCTTTTTTGAAAGGGGCATGCTTATTTAAGATGGTGAGGAAATTACTTTTAAAGAACGACCAGGCATCCTCGACTGACGGGATGAGGTCAATATCCTTCCAGGATACCTTGGCCAGCTCGATAAGAAAGGCCTGCTCGTAGAAGTGTTTTCGGGAGCGTTTGACAGTGATGAGGGTGGTCATTTGACTTTGGACCCATGGCGGATACAGGCAACGAGGCAGTGATAGCTGAGATCCTGATTGAAAACAGCAGAGGTGTATTTGGAGGGCAAGTTGGTCAGGATAATGTCTATGAGGGTGCCCATGTTTTTGGATTTAGGGTTGTACCTAGTGGGTTCCTTGACAATTTGTGATATTGAGGGCATCTAGCTTAGATTGTAGGACTGCCGGGATGTTAAGCATATCCCAGTTTAGGTCACCAAACAGAACGAACTCTGAAGATGAGGGGCAATCAATGAATTAGGGGCACAGCTGGGAGTTGAGGGGGGTCTATAACAGGCGGCAACAGTGAGAGACTTAATTCTGGAGGGATTCATTTTTAGAATTAGAAGCTCAAACTGTTTGGGCGAAGACCTGGAAAGTATGACAGAACTTTGCAAACTATCTCTGCAGTAGATTGCAACTCTTCCCCCTTTGGCAGTTCTATCTTGATGGAAAATGTTGTAGTTTGGGATGGAAATCTCAGAATTCAGACACGACAAGGACATCAGGGTTGGTGGACTGTGCTAAAGCAGTGAGTAAAACAAATGCAGGGAGGCGGCTTCTGATAACATGCATGAAACCAAGGCTTTTTCGAAGTCAACAAATGAGTGCCTGGGGACACGCAGGACCTGGGTTCTGTGTGTGTGTGCGTGCGTGTAAATGATGTATGTTTATATAGGCACCTGAGCTGAGCAATAATAGAGACTAGGCATCTACCACTCCACTCATTGTGGTCTCAGAGCATTTCATATTATTCTGTAAGTAAATCCAAGACACTGCATTTATTATGGATATGCAGTGGTGATTTTTAGCATGTAAATCTTGGTGGGTGAACAAATAAAATGTTTTAGATGCATGACAGCAATGCCAATACAACACTAAGCAATACACGAATTGCACTATAATGGTGACAAATGGTGCCCACAAACTGTTAGAGCCTGCATAAAGCTGTCCCAACAGCAGAGCTTTCTTTTCAGCACAATTGCGTAAATCATTATCACTGCTACACCTGGCTATCAGCGGAGCCTTGTCTGGCAGCGACACGGTTAATTCATCCTCATTTACTGCCCTTTAAAAAAACATAGCTGATATGGCTGACTTGCTTAAACAAATGTGGTTTCTACTGATAATTGAGTTGTACAAACTATGGCATAAGGGGACAACGAGCAGATAAGAGGCAATCTGTAATTTCGAGTACAACATTAATGAGCTGACGCAGTCAATATAGCTTTGTTAAGCACTTTTGAAATGTACAGCGACAGAATTCAGAACATGGTCCGTTCTTACAGCATTCTCCCTGTACACCAAGTCAGTACCATAGGATAAAGGGGCATATAAGCAGACAATGAAAGCTCTTACAATATTCAATGATTACATTACTCTAAAATAGGCTACATGGGCACCACCAAGTCAGAACAGTAGGGGGGAAGGGACCAAATTATTAGGGTGAGGCACATGGGCAACTAACAGCTTACTACACAAAATACACGTAGTAGTACTTTCTTAGCTACAGTATACATATCTCCCTGTCATATTACATCATTTATGCAGCTGCAAACAAGACATTTTTGGACTCCCCTTGTTGTGCCGTGCTCACTTGAACAGGAAGGTGGCGAGGCGGGCCTTGTGGGCAAATTTTTCATCAGTCTGGCATTTCCTGGATTTATGGTGCTTTCAAGACAATTGGGAACTCGGGGGGGGGGAGAACAAGGTTGAATCATGACGTCAGTGATCTTCAGGTCGGAGCTCTAGAAAGAGGCCAAGGTTCACAACTTTGAATTCCGAGTTGAATGACCGTTCAAAAATGTATTTTCCCAGTCTGAGCTTGTTTTTTTCCAGAGTTCCCTGTTGTCTTGAACTCATTAAAGTCTGAGATTTCCAAGTTTCCAGTTGTTTTGAATGCGGCAGAATGCATGCTGGATTAACAGCATGGCCAAATGTATTTAAACTTTTCTGGCCCATGGTGTTGAATGTTTATCCTTTTAAGCTTGGAATAGAGACCCTTAAACCCAGACTTGGACCAAACACCCTCTCCACTGAATAGCAGGCTAGTGATTGCTTTGCAATGCTTGCAGTTAGCCACTGATTCTTTCCAAACCACTCATTGTTGAATTTGCAATTCAACTTGTGTAATGTTTATAGTCGATGAGCAGCAATACATTTTATCTATAATTTCTCTTCATATGACAAGGATTGAATAGGATTTGCCAGCAGACTGTCAACGTGATTCATGAAGATGACTGCTTGTCTACTTGCTAGCTAAAATGTTGAAAATATGATATGTTGACATGATCAGTCCAATCAAATCTACGGTAGATATGTGATTTAACAATTTATCTGTGGCTAACGACCTTGAGTGACAGAACATTGAGCCAATCACTGCACATCTAGAATACATTACCAACCCCTAAGCTCTGTATTTTCCAATGGCTGTCCCACCACCACAGAAAGCAATGAGCTATGCTGAAACACCTGCATTTTGAAGCTGCCTTACTCAAGAAAGCAAAAAAAGAGACCATGTTTGTTTGCGGATTTATTAACTTTTTACATTGTTTGCAAACTGATATGTGACACGTATTAATGCCCAAAAACATACAAAAAAGGCTCTGCCCTCAATGACGGGTCACCATTGATATGTTACGTTTCCTAATGTGTGTATTCATTTGTGGATGTCCATTATACATTCCGATTGATATGTTACGAATTGCAGATTTTTATTTAGAATGGGAAATTAAACTAATCTTAGTGCATCGATTTACATCGCATCAAACCATTCTCTAATCAAACCACATCGAATTGTTTCAAATGAAAACGTATAATTCCTGTATCATATCGCAGACCATCTAGATGCGTATCGAATGGAATAGATGCACACCCTTAATATTTTTATTTAGTAAACGAACACTTTTTCATCCTAAACGTTTAAGTAATCATTTAAAAGTGGATGAAAGGAATGCACAGCAGTACAGAGGTCATCTTTGTCTAACATGTTTATATGCAAATACATTTTCTCTTTGCAGACCGATGGCAACTTTGTGCTCTACGGTTGGGGTCGGGTTGTCTGGGCATCAAACACTGTGAACAAAGATGCTCAGAGGCTCATCCTCCAACAGGATGGCAACCTGGTCATCTACACTACACAGGACCATCCCATTTGGTCAAGTAACACTGGCCGTTGCAACAATACACAAAGAGGCCACCTCACCCTCACTGACAAAGGTACCCTGGAGCTCTACAGAGACCTAGTGGTGATCTGGACATCGTAACATCGACCGGCCCAACAATGCACAAAGAGGTCACCTCACCCTCCCTGACGAAGGTGCCCTGATGCTCTACAGTCCCAGAAATATGGTCTGGTGCTCTCGTGAGGACACTAATAATGAGGCAGAGTAACATCTTCACTTGACCATACCTGTCTACATCTACCACTAAGCTGTATTCAAAAGGCTTGAGGCTCTAACCCTTTGATTTGGTCAAATAAAAATGTATTGACTTAAAGTAGTTGTAATTCTGTGCATTGTGTCAGGTACTCTCTATATTCAAAAGACAAACATCACTAACTTTTCATGAAGAAAATGTCTGTATTGGCTCATATAAAAGAACATGAGATCTGACTGTTTTTCATGTATATTTTTATTATGAAAGACACTATCATGCATCACAACAGAATAATTTATGGAGGGACACATACACAACTGCAACGTTATAATCCATGTATGAGTCTGTATTGGCATTTGTCCCATAGAGAATGCTCGTGGCCTTGATGTCGCATGGGCAGCACCAGAGGGCTTCCGCCATTTTAAAGTGGTCAAAGTAGTCAACTGAGTGGGGATTCCTATGGGTTGTAGCCTCAATGGCGCTGCCCATGCTGTCACAGATATAAAGATGAGTCCTATCTCTATGGGTGTGTGGGCCCATGTGTGATGTTACAGGAAGGCACAGTCTCTCCAGTACAGAAGGGTTTCTGTTGCTGAGGAAGATGAGTTCTTTCTTCCCTTCCTCTGTCTGACCTTTATAGAGAAATCTCTCAATCAGTTCATGTCATAATCTAAACCATCACAAACAGTGGTGAAAGTGAATATCTCTTACTGTGTGGGTGTTGTAGCCAGTGGCGGTCCAGGTAGTAGAGGTACCAGCTCTCAAACTCCTTCTCACTGTAGAGAGAGACTGGTACTGGAACAAAAGGGTCCATGCTGTCAAAGCCCTCCTGTAGGAGGAACACAGAGGATGAGGATGTTTTTAATAGGTGAACTTCTGTTTCTATTTGACTGATGATGCATATAAACACATCAGAAGGGTCTTGTCCAAAAACATCTAGATCATTCCCTTGTTAGCCCAGATCAATAGACACCAAGGGTTAGAGGTAGTTTTTGGACTGGACATATAACATTAACCAGGATGTAATCATGACCCCTGACCTCTCCCAGCAGCTCCTGGGGCAGGTAGGCAGAGCTTGGAGCGTAGAGAGATCCTGTCTCAGACAGCGTGGCGATGACCACCCCTCCACATGGAGGAGAGAGAGGGACAGAGGTGTAAATCACAATCATGTAATTTAATTTTCTAATGTCTATTAGAGGATAACCACCATACAGTTCTCACCCAGTCATTGTTGATCATCTTCCTCAAGTTATGAACCAATGTCAACTCCTCTGGAGCCACCTGGCAGAGAGGAGAGACACAGAAAAAGTAGAGAGAAGGGAAAAGTGACAGGGGAGAGAAAGGTCAGTCAAGTAAGCAATCTTTACACAGAAATTTCAAAGGCAAAAATGGAAGCAATAGAAATCTTTTTTTTTCATAGATCCACAGTGAGGTGAATGAATGTATTAGTACAGGGCTCTTGTCTTCCTTCTTGAGTGTGGTCCTTCCCCAGAGGCTGTTGACTCCAACAGCCACAGCCAGCCTGAAGCCCCCTTCTGTCCCCCCCAGCCTGTAGCCTCAGCTCCTTTAGAACTGCCCCCACCACATCACTGCTGCTCTTCACACGAGACACTCCCTGGGGTGAAAAACACAGCTTAACAATGATACCACATATGAGATTCTTAAGAGAAGTGCACTGAACCAATTATGTTTCAGAACTGGAGCCCAGACGCAAGGCGTCCACATGATTCCCAGCCAAAACAGGTCGGAACAGTTTTTGCATATATTATGACTACGTTGTGATGTTTGTGTTTTCTGGAGGCAAGCCAAAGTTGGTAGCTGAAATCTACACCCCTTCGTAGGGATTCTGCAATAAAGTCTTTGTCATTCAACAAGAGATTACTTGTTTTCATGCACATTTTTTAATTGAAAAATACTGCACAATACATCTTAGTTAAATATAAAATTGCATGACTAAGATCTCCTTGGCCAAAACGTCATAACAGATTAAGTTATGTTAGATTAATTCTGACTACGGCATCTTAAACATGGACAAACAGCACTATTAACACTTTCTAATTTTTCAAGTGAAGGTCTTTCAAGGGAGCATGCGAGCACACTCGTTCGGTTCGCCTAGCCAAGTTCGGTCAAACTGAAGGATGCTGACGCCTTAATAAAGGGCACGTTGACACTGGACTCACCATGTCCACCAGCACCCCTAGTGGCCGTCCCTCCTCAGTGCTCTCTCTCTTAGTCCACACGTACCGCTGCCTCAACTTGATCTAAAACAACAAGGGGAGACAGTCACAAATACAGGATGCCTCAAGGAGTAAAAATATGCTTAACAACTGTGTGCAATAGTATTTAAAATGCCATCTCGGTACCCCACACACACAATTATCAGTAAGGTTCCTAAGTCAAACAATGAATTTCAAGCACAGATTCAACCAAAGGCCAGGGAGCTTTTCCTATGGTTCACAAAGGGCACCTATTGGTAGTTGGGTAAATATACAAATAAAACAGACATTGAATATCCCTTTGAGTATGGTGGAGCTATTATTGATGCACCATCCAAAGTGTCAAATTAAACCCACAACGATACAGGCGGCAATCCTAACGTAGTTTCCAGAGAGGCAGGATCCGCTCAGGGATTTCACCATGAGGCGAATCGTGATTTAAATAAGGTTTGAGTTTAAAGGCTGTGATAGGAGATAACGGAGGATGGATCAACACAGTAGTTATTTCACAATACTAACATAATTGATAGAGTGAAAAGAAGGCAGCCATCCTGTTTGCAATAAGGCACTAAAGTAATACTGAAAAAATGTGGTATGAAATTATTTTTTTTTCCTGAATACAAAGTGTTATGTTTGGGGTAAATCCAACACAACAAACACATCACTGAGTATCATGTCATATTTTCAAGAATGGTGGTGGCTGCATCATGTTATGGGTATACTTGTCATCGGCAAGGCCTCTGGAGTTTTTTTAGGATAAAAATAAACCGACACTGGGAAACAAACAAAGCCAAATATACACTGGAATTGCTTACCAAGATGACATTGAATGTTCCTGAGTGGCCTAGTTTAAAAAAAATAAAAGAAAAATGGCTGTCTAGCAATGATCAACAACCAACTTCACAGAGCTTGGCAATTATTTTTTATAGAATAATAGGCAAATATTGTAGAATCCAGGTATGCAAAGCTCTGAGACTTACCCAGAAAGACTCACAGCTGTAATTGCTGCCAAATGTGATTGACATGTATTAACTCAAATCAAAATATTACTTTTTAAAATTTTCCATGAATTAAAGAAATAACATGTTTCTTCCACTTTGAGAACTTGTGTAGATCGTTGACAAAAAACAACAATTAAATCAAATTTAATCTGGCTTTGTAACAACACAATGTGGAAAAAGTCTAGGTGTGTGAATAGTTTCTGAAGGCACTGTATTTTACTTCTAATGTTAGGATTAGGGGATGGTAAACTGATCCTAGATTTGTTCCTACAGGCAACACATACAGTGCCAGTCAAAGGTTTGGACACACCTACTCATTCCAGGGATTCTTTCTTTATTTTACCATTTTCCACATTGTAGAATAATAGTGAAGACATCAAAACTATGTAATAACATGATGATTACAGCGTGTCCAAACTTTTGACTGGCAATGTACCTGGCACCCACTATCTATCTGAGGAGGAGGGACTACCTTGGAGAGGAAGTGTTCATTGGTGGTTCTGAAGTTGCGTAGCCAGTTGGAGGCCTGTATTGGCTGGTCAAAGCGGGAGGCGTGGTAGGAGGAGGGCAACAGCTCCTTACAGTTCTTCACCCACAGGTGGGCTATAGAGAGGAGATTATTATCATCATCATCATCATCATTATTTTGTGTGTCTGTGTGTATTCCATGTCGGGGTGTGTGTGTGTTACCATCTGGTATGTGTAGTACCAGCCATCCCTGTGTGGAGCAGTAGTGGACAGTATGACAGAGAGACATGGTCTTCCCACTGCCCTTCACACCATCTACACAACCAGTCAAGGTCACCAACATAATTCAACACAATACAGGTAGACAACACAGGTCATAGAGAGGTACGGGGATGACTGTGTGTACAGTAGTGGCCAAAGGTTTTGAGAATGACACATTCATTTCCACAAAGTTTGCTGCCTCAGTTTGTATGATGGCAATTTGCATATACTCCAGAATGTTATGAAGAGTGATCAGATGAACTGCAATTAATTGCAAAGTCCCTCTTTGCCATGCAAATGAACTGAATCCCCCCAGAAAACATTTTCACAGCATTTCAACCCTGCCACAAAAGGACCAGCTGACATCATGTTAGTGATTCTCTCGTTAACACAGGTGTGAGTGTTGACGAGGACAAGGCTGGAGATCACTCTGTCATGTTGATTGAGTTCGAATAACAGACTGGAAGCTTCAAAAGGAGGGCGGTGCTTGGAATCATTGTTCTTCTTCTGTCAACCATGCTTACCTGCAAGACAACACGTGCCGTCATCATTGCTTGCACAAAAAGGGCTTCACAGGCAAGGATGTTGCTGCCAGTAAGATTGCACCTAAATCAACCATTTATCGGATCATCAAGAACTTCAAGGAGAGCGGTTCAATTGTTGTGAAGAAGGCTTCTGGGCACACAAGAAAGTCCAGCACGCACCCGGAACAACTCCTAAAGTTAATTCAGCTGCGGTATCGGGGCACCACCAGTACAGAGCTTGCTCAGGAATGGCAGCAGGCAGGTGTGTGTGCATCTGCGCGCACAGTGAGGCGAAGACTTTTGGAGGATAGCCTGGTGTCAAGAAGGGCAGCAATGAAGCCACTTCTCTTCAGGAAAAACATAATGGACAGACTGATATTCTGCAAAAGGTACAGGGATTGGACTGCTGAGGACTGGGGTAAAGTCATTTTCTCTGATGAATCCCCTTTCCGATTGTTTGGAACATCCGGGAAAAAAGCTTGTCCGGAGAAGACAAGGTGAGCACTACCATCAGTCCTGTGTCATGCCAACCGTAAAGTATCCTGAGACCATTCATGTGTGGGGTTGCTTCTCAGCCAAGGGAGTGGGCTCACTCACAATTTTGCCAAAGAACACAGCCATGAATAAAGAATGGTACCAACACATCGTCAGAGAGCAACTTATCACAACCATCCAGGAACTGTTTGGTGAAGAACAATGCAAAAGTGATAACTAAGTGGCTCGGGGAACAAACCATTGATATTTTGGGTCCATTGCTAGGAAACTCCCCAGACCTTAATCCCATTGAGAACTTGTGGTCAATCCTCAAGAGGCAGGTGGACAAACAAAACCCCACAAATTCCGACAAACTCCAAGCATTGATTATGCAAGAATGGGCTGCCATCAGTCAGGATGTGGCCCAGAAGTTAATTGACAGCAAGCCAGGGCAGATTGCAGAGGCCTTGAAAAAGAAGGGTCAACATTGCAAATATTGACTCTTTGCATCAACTTCTGGTAATTGGCAATAAAAGCCTTTGACACTTATGAAATGCTTGTAATTATACTTCAGTATTCCATAGTAACATCTGACAAAAATATCTAAAGACACTGAAGCAGCAAACTTTGTGGAAATTAATATCTGTGTCATTCTCAAATGTTTTGGCCACGACTATATATTAAATGTGTAAAGGTACACTGAGGTGTGATCAGATGTAACTGGTAGGGTAGGATACAGAGTAGGTAGCGCAGGGTGGGCTTGCTGTAGTCAGCTCTCTTCAGGTGAGATATCAGCTCCAGAGCAGGCTGCTTCACCATCACACAGCCCTCGTTAAAAGTCTTCACCTGGACACGGGTACAGACAGTCAGTCATACTGTTATAAACACACACACACAACCTTTTGTTGGTATCGTAGAGGCAGGCCATGGGGGAAGACAGTGTGGAAGTGGGAGGGGGGAACAGTGTAGTACTGCCCTAGGTGCTGTTCTGACTGACAGGCCTGGGGACAGAGAGAGATGAAACATCAGTACCCTCCACACTTATTACCACATGCTACAGAATAAAGTGTAGTTGATTATTCCACCTACTGGGTACTTCTCCTGTGTTCTGAAGATGGAGAATGTCTCCGGTCTCAACTCCATGCCAACCACCTCCTGCTGCTGGCCACACCCACTGCCATGGAGCGGCCGCACCTGCGCTACCTGTCCATGACATCATCACATTCCACAGGTAAGAGGCAGGTGTAGAGCGTCTATCATAGTCCAAAACATGTACGCCTAAGCACAGCAGTGTTCTAGAATTTAGGACCGTTAGAATGAACTACAGTACAGTGGTGAAGCACAAAACACATTTTTACTAGTACCAGAAAGACATCTCCAGAAAGACATGTACTGTATATGTAGCGCTGACTTTTCAAAATGCATTGATCACATGGAAACTGACATCCCAATGAATCTTAAATGTTAATAAATATTCATAGCTAGCACTAGCTCAAGATGTCCTCTTAAAGAGCCTAACCTCCCCGTTACTCCTTATGGTCCAAGGACCTTCTGTTATTTTCAGAGGTAGACTGGCTCTGGCAGCCAAAACCTCTAAGCGCCAATCGATTCTCAAATGCGATACTAGAAAAATAAAGCCCTTTACTTTTATATCGCATCAAAATAATTTATGAAATGCAAAATATACACATACTGTACACCACAGGAGGATGGTGGCACCTCGATTGGGGAGGACAGGCTCATGGTAATGGCTGGAGCGGAATAGTGGAATGGTATCAAATAAATAAAACATGGTTTCCTTGTGTTTAATGCCATTCCATTAGCTCCTTTCCAGTCATTATTATGAACCGGCCTCCCCTCAGCGGCCTCCACTGCTGTATATTTTTATTTAACCAGTTAGGCTAGTTGAGAAGAAGTTCTCATTTTCAACTGTGACCTGGCCAGGATAAAGCCAAGAAGTGAGACACAAACAACAGAGTTACACATGGAATAAACAAACATGCAATCAATAATACAATAGAAAAAAGTATATATACAGTGTGTGCAAATGAGGTAGGATAAGGGAAGTAAGGCAATAAATAGGCCATAGTGGAGAAATAATTACAATATAGCAATTAAACACTGGAGTAATACATGTGCAGAAAATGAGTGTGCAAGTAGAGATACTGGGGTGCAAAGGAGCAAAATAAATAACAGTATGGGGGATGAGGTAGTTGGATGGGCCATTTACAGATGGGCTATATACAGGTGCATTGATCTGCTCTGATAGCTGGTGCTGAAAGTTAGTGAGGGAGATATGGGTCTCCAGCTTCAGTGATTTTTGCAGTTCATTCCAGTCATTGGCAGCAGAGAACTGTAAGGAAAGGCGGCCAAAGGAGGAATTAAGTTTGTGGATGACCAGTGAGATATACCTGCTGAAGCGTGTGCTATGGGTGGGTGCTGCTATGGTGACCAGTGAGCTGAGATAAGGCGGTGCTTTACCGGCGCCGACAGACATGGCTGCCTTGCTTCGCGTTCCTAGGAAACTGTGCAGTATTTTTTTTATTTTTACGTGTTATTTCTTACATTGGTACCCCAGGTAATCTTATGTTTTATTACATACAGTCGGGAGGAACTACTAAATATAAGAGCAACTCACCATCATTACAACCAGGAATATGACTTTCCCGAAGCGTATCCTGTGTTCTGCCTTCCACCCAGGACAACGGATTGGATGCCAGCCGGCGACCCAAAACAACGACGTCGTAAGAGAGGCAAACGAGGCGGTATTCTGGTCAGGCTCCGGAGACGGGCACATCGCACACCACACCCTAGCATACTACTCGCCAATGTCCAGTCTCTTGACAACAAGGTTGATGAAATCCAAGCAAGGGTAGCATTCCAGAGGGACATCAGAGACTAATGTTCTTTGCTTCACGGAAACATGGCTCACTCGAGAGACGCTAACGGAGTCGGTGCACCTAGCTGGTTTCTTCATGCAATGCACCGATAGAAACAAGCATCTTTCCGGTAAGAAGAGGGGCGGGGGGGGGGGGGTATGACGTATGGTTAACGAGACGTGGTGTGATCATAACAACATACAGGAACTCAAGTCCTTCTGTTCACCTGACTTAGAATTCCTCACAATCAAATGTCGACCGCATTACCTACCAAAGGAATTATCTTCGATTATAATCACAGCCGTATATATTCCCCCCCCCAAGCAGACACATCGATGGCCCTGAACAAACTTTATTTGACTCTATGCAAACTGGAAACCACATATCCTGAGGCTGCATTCATTGTAGCTGGGGATTTTAACAAGGCTAATCTGAAAAGACTCCCTAAATTGTATCAGCATATCGATTGCGCAACCAGGGATGGTAAAACCCTGGATTATTGTTATTCTAACTTCCGCGACGCATATAAGGCCCTCCCCCGACCTTCAGAAAAGCTGACCACGACTCCATTTGGTTGCTCCCTGCCTACAGACAGAAACTAAAACAAGAAGCTCCCGCGCTCAGGTCTGTTCAACACTGGTCCGACCAATCTGATTCCACGCTTCAAGACTGCTTCGATCACGTGGATTGAGATTTGTTCCGTATTCTGTCCAACAACAACATTGACGAATACGCTGATTCGGTGAGCGAGTTCATTAGAAAGTGCATTGACGATGTCGTACCCATAGCAACGATTAAAACATTCCCAAACCAGAAACCGTGGATTGATAGCAGCATTCGCGTGAAACTGAAAGCGCAAACCACTGCTTTTAACCAGGGTAAGGTGACCGGAAACATGACCGAATACAAACATTGTAGCTATTCCCTCCACAAGGCACTCAAACAAGCTAAGCGCCAGTATAGAGTCGAAGTAGAGTCGCAATTCAACGGCTCAGACACTAGAGGTATGTAGCAGGGTCTACTGTCAATCACGGATTACAAAAAGAAAACCAGCCCCATCGCAGACCAGGATGTCTTGTTCCCAGACAGACTAAATAACTTTTTTGCCCGCTTTGAGGACAATACAGTGCTACTGACACGGCCCGCAACCAAAACTTGCGGACTCTCCTTCACTGCAGCCGATATGAGTTAAACATTAAAACGTGTTAACCCTCGCAAGGCTGCAGGACCAGACGGCATCCCCAGCCACGTCCTCAGAGCATGCGCAGACCAGTTGGCTGGTGTGTTTACGGACATATTCAATCAATCCTTATCCCAGTCTGCTGTTACCACATGCTTCAAGAGGGCCACCATTGTCCCTGTTCCCAAGAAAGCTAATGTAACTGAACTAAACTAAGTACTTTGAGAGACTAGTCAAGAACCATATCACCTCCTGTTACGTTCCCCAGTTTGTGTTGTAGTTTGTGTATTTGTCTGAAGCTATATAAAAGCCAGTGTTCTGTTCAGGAGAGAGATATTTGCTGGGAGGTCATTGCAGAGATTTTGCTAGAGAGATTTGCTGGGAGGTCATTGCAGAGATTTTGCTAGAGAGATTTGCTAGAGATTTTCTAGAGATTTTCTGGGAGGTCATTGCAGAGAGATTTTGATAGAGGTTGATTTTGCTGGGAGTTTATGCTGGGAAGTTGGTATGTTTTGTGAGTTTGTTGCTCAGATAGAGCTTATTTGATGTCCTTTGTTTCTTAGTTTCTTAGTGAAATTGTTTAATATTCGGTTTCATTTGTGACCAGGGGAGAAGGGGAAGGCACCTAGGGAGTGCTTAGGCAAGAGGCCCGCGGGCATACAAATACCCGTAGCATATTCGCTGTCTAGGCACACTAGGTAAGACCTGGGCGGACCACCCCCTGTATTTTGTTTAGGGCACCAGGTGGTGCTAAATTAGGTAAGTAGTGGGTAGGCAGCTAAGATAGGAGAGGGGGGGGGGCTTTGAGATTTACTTTCTTTGCTTTGGTCCCGTCCAGCCCCTTTTCCCCATATTACCGTGTAAAGGAATAAAGTCCTTGTAAACGGTACCACATTCTGTCTGTTGTCATCCTTACTCGCACCTACAGTCCATACCTTTTTCACTTCACGGAGAGTTTAGTTGTAGCAGGGTGTTGCGTTCCCTCTTCATAGAGGTGTGCGTAACATAATGGGGGCTCCATTAAACCCACTGGGCCCTGGTGCTCTGAGCTCTCTCTGGTTAGTGATTGAGGTGTGATGGTAGGTTGTGAGTCTGGATGACTTGTTTAGTTAGTGTGTTCAGGAGACTGCATTGTATAAGATGGCTGCAACAGCCATCTCCAAGTTTTTTGAAGCGCCCTCTATTGATTGTTTGGGTAGGTTTCGTAAAGTAGACCTTATAGCTATAGCTGACCATTATGGATTTGTTGTCCCTGAGAAAGTCCTAAAGGCTGAGCTTTTGGTGCTAGTAAGGGAGGGTTTAGTGAGAGAACGGATTCTCTCATTGCAAGGAGAGGAGACGGGTAGACCTTCTGATGCCAAGTCGGAGGACAGGGCGGATGAAGGGGTTCCTCGTACCCCTTTTACATTGCCCCGATTCGATCCTTTATCTTCTGCTTCGGGTCGTTCAGATGGGACTGCTAGGCTGAAGGTGAGGCTGGCTCGGTTAGAAATGGAGCAAAAAGATAAAGAGAGACAGATGAATTTTGAATTTGAAATTAGGAAAATAGAAGCTGACAATGAGGTGAGGATCCGACAATTGGAGCTAGAAGCTGGCTCCAGTGCGACTCCACAAGCTGCTCATCATCAAGCCCACTTCGATGTGAGTAAAAACATAGCTTTAGTCCCTCCATTCCGAGAGTCGGAAGTTGATTCTTATTTCTCTGCGTTTGAGCGTGTGGCTGCTGCGCTGCATTGGCCACTCGAGGTTTGGCCACTCCTGTTACAATGTAAATTGTCTGGGAAAGCCCAGGAAGTAGTAGCTGCTCTCTTCCTGGAAGACTGTTTACACTACAATACAGTTAAAACTACAGTGTTGCGGGCTTATGAGTTGGTGCCTGAAGCTTATAGACAGCGCTTCAGGAACCACAAAAAAACATCTCACCGTACATTTGTTGAATTTGCTAGGGACAAAGAGTCTCTGTTTAGTCGCTGGTGTTCAGCCAGCAAAGCTAACACCTTTGCTGATATTTGGGAGTTGGTACTGTTGGAGGATTTTAAAAGCAACCTCCCAGATAGAATTGTAGTTCATTTAAATGAACAGAAAGTGACGACATTGGCCCAAGCAGCAGTGTTGGCAGATGAGTACGCTTTGACACACAAAACTGTCTTTGATGCACCACGTTTTGAAGGCCGGGCGATTACGTCATCAGTTCCTCGTTCAGGTCGCTTTACCCCTGACGACCCTAAGCCTTTTCATGAAATCCGTGAATGTTTTTACTGTCACCAAAAGGGTCATGTGATTGCGGACTGCCCAGTTTTGAAAAATAAACCGAAACAGTCCCTGTCACCGTCCCCAAAAATGAAAAGTTTGGGTTTAGTCAAGTCTTTGGCTCGTCCATTGGATCCAGTTATTGATTCAGCATTTGAGAAACCGGATCCTGTCTATGTTCCGTTTATCTCTGCCGGTTGTGTTTCCTTAACAGGAGAACAAGCTGATCAAAAACCTATCCAAATCCTACGAGACACCGGGGCGGCGCAGTCAGTAATCGTTACTGATGCTTTACCCTGGTCTCCTGAAACCTATTGTGGCTCGCATGTCATATTACAGGGGATAGAGACATGGTCTGGACACTTGGGGATCACAAAGGCTTATAACCGGGTCCTTCGTCATTTCTTCTGGCCAGGTTTGAAGTCCGACGTGGTCCAATTTTGTAAAACATGTCACATATGTCAACTCACTGGGAAAGTGAATCAAACAGTTCCACGAGCGCCACTCTGCCCGATTGCTGTGGTGGGGGAACCGTTTGAAAGAGTGATAATTGATTGTGTAGTTCCATTGCCGAAAACCAGGTCAGGTAACCAGTTCCTACTAACAATAATGTGCAGTGCTACTCAATACCCAGAGGCTATTCCTCTCCGTACTATAACGGCTAAGACTGTGGTGAAGGCACTGGTGAAGTTCTTCTCTACGTTTGGACTCCCTAAAGTAATCCAAACTGATCAGGGATCCAACTTCACGTCTAAACTGTTTTCAAATGTGTTAAAGACATTGTGTATTTCCCATCAGGTCTCCAGTCCGTATCATTCAGAGAGTCAAGGGGCTCTAGAACGCTGGCATCAGACGCTGAAGGCAATGCTACGCAAGTATTGTATGGATACCAGTACTGATTGGGATGAAGGGGTGCCCTTTGTCCTATTTGCTATAAGGGAAACGATATAAGAGTCCTTAGGGTTCAGCCCTGCTGACCTTGTGTTTGGACACACCCCACGGGGTCCGCTGAAAGTTTTGAAGGAGCATATAACAGGTTCCGGTTCCGGTTGGAGCGAGTGGTCGCATCTGCACGTCGCTCCAACGGGTAGTATAACTTTTTCATTATATTTCATTATATCACAACGGTTTGATTTGTCTTATCTTAGCAATTTCTTCTCAGCTAGCTACATAGCCGTCTTTGTATCAAAGATAATTGCGTAATTATCGTATTTCGCCGTCCTAACGTAGTCTTCACTAGCCAGCTAGCTAACGTCCACTGATTAGCTGCACTGAGAAACTTTTACACTCAACTGAACGACTTGATTAGTTTAGTGTTAGCTACCTACATAGCTGTCTTTGCTGTCTTCGTATCATCGTATCATCGTATCCAAGATAATTGTGTTGTTTAGGTTTAGAGTGTGTAGTCTTAGAGTGATTATCTTAATTTACCGAGGTTAGCTAGCCAGCTATTTGTCGTCCTTAACGTAGGTGACTCTGCTAGCTAGCCAACAGCTAGCCAACGCTAGCCAACGTCTTCTGTATAGAACTCAACTACCCGGTCGCATTCACAGGTTGTATCACATTTTCACTTCATTTCATTACAGTACAACGGTTTGATTTGTTTGATCGTAGCTAGCTACTTAGCTAGCTACATAGCCGTCTTTGTATCAAAGATAATTGTGTAGTCTAGAGCGATTTTCTAGGTTCGCTAGCCATCTATTGTCGTTCTTTTAACGCAACGTAACGTAAACAACACTGCTAGCTAGCCTGCTAGCCCCCCAATAGCAACACTGCAGAAACTATTACACTCAACGGAATGACTTGATTAGTGTAGTGTCAACAACGCACCCACTGCCAGCTGGCCTACTTCAGCAGTACTGTATCATTTTAATCATTTTAGTCAATAAGATTCTTGCTACGTAGCTTAACTTTCTGAACATTCGAGACGTGTAGTCCACTTGTCATTCCAATCTCCTTTGCATTAGCGTAGCCTCTTCTGTAGCCTGTCAACTATGTGTCTGTTTATCCCTGTTCTCTCCTCTCTGCACAGACCATACAAACGCTCCTCACCGCGTGGCCGCGGCCACCCTACTCTGGTGGTCCCAGCGCGCACGACCCACGTGGAGTTCCAGGTCTCCGGTAGCCTCTGGAACTGCCAATCTGCGGTCAACAAGGCAGAGTTCATCTCAGCCTATGCCTCCCTCCAGTCCCTCGACTTCTTGGCACTGACGGAAACATGGATCACCACAGACAACACTGCTACTCCTACTGCTCTCTCTTCGTCCGCCCACGTGTTCTCGCACACCCGAGAGCATCTGGTCAGCGGGGTGGTGGCACCGGGATCCTCATCTCTCCCAAGTGGTCATTCTCTCTTTCTCCCCTTACCCATCTGTCTATCGCCTCCTTTGAATTCCATGCTGTCACAGTTACTAGCCCTTTCAAGCTTAACATCCTTATCATTTATCGCCCTCCAGGTTCCCTCGGAGAGTTCATCAATGAGCTTGATGCCTTGATAAGCTCCTTTCCTGAGGACGGCTCACCTCTCACAGTTCTGGGCGACTTTAACCTCCCCACGTCTACCTTTGACTCTTTCCTCTCTGCCTCCTTCTTTCCACTCCTCTCCTCTTTTGACCTCACCCTCTCACCTTCCCCCTACTCACAAGGCAGGCAATACGCTCGACCTCATCTTTACTAGATGCTGTTCTTCCACTAACCTCACTGCAACTCCCCTCCAAGTCTCCGACCACTGCCTTGTATCCTTTTCCCTCTCGCTCTCATCCAACACCTCCCACACTGCCCCTACTCGGATGGTATCGCGCCGTCCCAACCTTCGCTCTCTCTCCCCGCTACTCTCTCCTCTTCCATCCTATCATCTCTTCCCTCCGCTCAAACCTTCTCCCACCTATCTCCTGATTCTGCCTCCTCAACCCTCCTCTCCTCCCTCTCTGCATCCCTTGACTCTCTATGTCCCCTATCCTCCAGGCCGGCTCGGTCCTCCCCTCCCGCTCCGTGGCTCGATGACTCATTGCGAGCTCACAGAACAGGGCTCCGGGCAGCCGAGCGGAAATGGAGGAAAACTCGCCTCCCTGCGGACCTGGCATCCTTTCACTCCCTCCTCTCTACATTTTCCTCCTCTGTCTCTGCTGCTAAAGCCACTTTCTACCACGCTAAATTCCAAGCATCTGCCTCTAACCCTAGGAAGCTCTTTGCCACCTTCTCCTCCCTCCTGAATCCTCCGCCCCCTCCCCCCCTCCTCCCTCTCTGCAGATGACTTCGTCAACCATTTTGAAAAGAAGGTCGACGACATCCGATCCTCGTTTGCTAAGTCAAACGACACCGCTGGTTCTGCTCACACTGCCCTACCCTGTGCTCTGACCTCTTTCTCCCCTCTCTCTCCAGATGAAATCTCGCGTCTTGTGACGGCCGGCCGCCCAACAACCTGCCCGCTTGACCCTATCCCCTCCTCTCTTCTCCAGACCATTTCCGGAGACCTTCTCCCTTACCTCACCTCGCTCATCAACTCATCCCTGACCGTTGGCTACGTCCCTTCCGTCTTCAAGAGAGCGAGAGTTGCACCCCTTCTGAAAAACCTACACTCGATCCCTCCGATGTCAACAATTACAGACCAGTATCCCTTCTTTCTTTTCTCTCCAAAACTCTTGAACGTGCCGTCCTTGGCCAGCTCTCCCGCTATCTCTCTCTGAATGACCTTCTTGATCCAAATCAGTCAGGTTTCAAGACTAGTCATTCAACTGAGACTGCTCTCCTCTGTATCACGGAGGCGCTCCGCACTGCTAAAGCTAACTCTCTCTCCTCTGCTCTCATCCTTCTAGATCTATCGGCTGCCTTCGATACTGTGAACCATCAGATCCTCCTCTCCACCCTCTCCGAGTTGGGCATCTCCGGCGCGGCCCACGCTTGGATTGCGTCCTACCTGACAGGTCGCTCCTACCAGGTGGCGTGGCGAGAATCTGTCTCCTCACCACGCGCTCTCACCACTGGTGTCCCCCAGGGCTCTGTTCTTGGCCCTCTCCTATTCTCGCTATACACCAAGTCACTTGGCTCTGTCATAACCTCACATGGTCTCTCTTATCATTGCTATGCAGACGACACACAATTAATCTTCTCCTTTCCCCTTCTGATGACCAGGTGGCGAATCGCATCTCTGCATGTCTGGCAGACATATCAGTGTGGATGACGGATCACCACCTCAAGCTGAACCTCGGCAAGACGGAGCTGCTCTTCCTCCCGGGGAAGGACTGCCCGTTCCATGATCTCGCCATCACGGTCGACAACTCCATTGTGTCCTCCTCCCAGAGCGCCAAGAACCTTGGCGTGATCCTGGACAACACCCTGTCGTTCTCAACTAACATCAAGGCGGTGGCCCGTTCCTGTAGGTTCATGCTCTACAACATCCGCAGAGTACGACCCTGCCTCACACAGGAAGCGGCGCAGGTCCTAATCCAGGCACTTGTCATCTCCCGTCTGGATTACTGCAACTCGCTGTTGGCTGGGCTCCCTGCCTGTGCCATTAAACCCCTTCAACTCATCCAGAACGCCGCAGCCCGTCTGGTGTTCAACCTTCCCAAGTTCTCTCACGTCACCCCGCTCCTCCGTTCTCTCCACTGGCTTCCAGTTGAAGCTCGCATCCGCTACAAGACCATGGTGCTTGCCTACGGAGCTGTGAGGGGAACGGCACCTCAGTACCTCCAGGCTCTGATCAGGCCCTACACCCAAACAAGGGCACTGCGTTCATCCACCTCTGGCCTGCTCGCCTCCCTACCACTGAGGAAGTACAGCTCCCGCTCAGCCCAGTCAAAACTGTTCGCTGCCCTGGCCCCCCCAATGGTGGAACAAACTCCCTCACGACGCCAGGACAGCGGAGTCAATCACCACCTTCCGGAGACACCTGAAACCCCACCTCTTTAAGGAATACCTAGGATAGGTTAAGTAATCCCTCTCACCCCACCCCCCCTAAGTTTTAGATGCACTATTGTTAAGTGACTGTCCCACTGGATGTCATAAGGTGAATGCACCAATTTGTAAGTCGCTCTGGATAAGAGCGTCTGCTAAATGACTTAAATGTAAATGTAAATGATATAATATCTCCTACACTTTGTAGTGCCCCAGTGCTTGCCGCCCCCAACTTTGAAAAACCTTTTAAGTTGGAGGTAGATGCTAGCATAGTGGGGGTGGGTGCGGTTCTCTTACAGGAAGATGAAGACGGAGTGGATCGGCCCGTCAGTTTCTTATCCCGTAAGTTCAACTCGTGTCAGTCAAGGTACTCTACAATTGAACAAGAGACACTGGCTTTATTGCTTGCCTTACAGTTCTTTGAGGTATATGCGGGCTCCAGTGCCTTGCCTGTAATGGTCTTCACGGACCATAATCCATTGGTGTTTTTGAAACAAATGTACAACCAGAATCGCCGCCTTATGCAGTGGGCTCTGATTGTACAAGGATATAATGTACAGATCGCTTATGTGAAGGGCTCGGCGAATGTGGTTGCTGACGCTCTATCACTGGTTTGCTAACTGGGGATACGTTGGCTTTTGTTATTGCAAAAACTAGGTTTGCAATTTTTGTGGTGGGCGTGTTACGTTCCCCAGTTTGTGTTTTGTTTGTGTATTTGCATGTGTTTATTTCAGGAAATGGCTTCCTGAAATCCCTCAAGCAGCTGATTGGTCGACTCCATGGCTAATTGGAGAGCTGACCCCGCCCCCTCGTCAAGACTCAGCTGTCTCCAATTACCCATTCAATCTGAAGCTATATAAAAGCCAGTGTTCTGTTCAGGAGAGAGATATTTGCTGGGAGGTCATTGCAGAGATTTTGCTAGAGAGATTTGCTGGGAGGTCATTGCAGAGATTTTGCTAGAGAGATTTGCTAGAGATTTTCTGGGAGGTCATTGCAGAGAGATTTTGATAGAGGTTCATTTTGCTGGGAGTTTATGCTGGGAAGTTGGTATGTTTTGTGACTTTGTTGCTCAGATAGATCTTATTTAATGTCCTTTGTTTCTTAGTTTGTTTGTGAAATTGTTTAATATTCTGTTTCATTTGTTCCCAGGGGAGAAGGAAGGCACCTAGGGAGTGCTTAGGCAAGAGGCCCGCGGGCATACATATACCCGTAGCATATTCGCTGTCTAGGCACACTAGGTAAGACCTGGGCGGAACACCCCCTGTATTTTGGTTAGGGCACCAGGTGGTGCTAAATTAGGTAAGTAGTGGGTAGGCAGGTAAGATAGGAGAGGGGGGGCTTTGAGATTTACTTTCTTTGCTTTTGTTCCGTCCAGCCCCTTCTCCCCATATTACCGTGTAAAGGAATAAAGTCCTTGTAAACGGTATCACATTCTGTCTGTTGTCATCCTTACTCGCACCTATAGTCCATACCTTTTTCACTTCACGGAGAGTTTAGTTGTAGCAGGGTGTTGCGTTCCTCTTCATAGAGGCGTGCGTAACACCTCCACCCTACCTGACACCCTAGACCCACTCCAATTTGCTTACCGCCCAAATAGGTCCACAGACGACGCAATCGCAACCACACTGCACACTGCCCTAACCCATCTGGACAAGAGGAATACCTATGTGTGAATGCTGTTCATCGACTACAGCTCAGCATTTAACACCATAGTACCCTCCAAACTCGTCATCAAGCTCGAGACCCTGCGCAACTGGGTACTGGACTTCCTGACGGGCCGCAAGGTGGTGAGGGTAGGTAATATCTCCACCCCGCTGATCCTCAACACTGGGGCCCCACAAGGGTGCGTTCTGAGACCTCTCCTGTACTCCCTGTTCACCCATGACTGTGTGGCCATGCACGCCTCCAACTCAATCATCAAGTTTGTGGACGACACTACAGTGGTAGGCTTGATTACCAACAACGACGAGATGGCCTACAGGGAGGAGGTGAGGGCCCTCGGAGTGTGGTGTCAGGAAAATAACCTCACACTCAACGTCAACAAAACAAAGGAGATGATTGTGGACTTCAGGAAACAGCAGAGGGAGCACCCCCCTATCCACATCGACGGGACAGTAGTGGAGAGGTTAACAAGTTAAGTTCCTCGGCGAACACATCACTTATACAAATAAGTATTTGGTCACCTACAAACAAGCAAGATTTCTGGCTTTCACAGACCTGTAACGTCTTCTTTAAGAGGCTCCTCTGTCCTCCACTCGTTACCTGTATTAATGGCACCTGTTTGAACTTGTTATCAGTATAAAAGACACCTGTCCACAACCTCAAACAGTCACACCCCAAACTCCACTATGGCCATGATCAAAGAGCTGTCAAAGTACATCAGAAACAAAATTGTAGACCTGCACCAGGCTGGGAAGACTGAGTCTGCAATAGGTAAGCAGCTTGGTTTGAAGAACTCAACTGTGGGAGCAATTATTAGGAAATGGAAGACATACAAGACCACTGATAATCTCCCTCGATCAAGGGCTCCACGCAAGAGCTCACCCCATGGGGTCAAAATGATCACAAGAACAGTGAGCAAAAATCCCAGAACCACACGGGGGACCTAGTGAATGACCTGCAGAGAGCTGGGACCAAAGTAACAAAGCCTACCATCAGTAACACACTACGCCGCCAGTCACTCAAATCCTGCGGTGCCAGACGTGTCCCCTGCTTCAGCCAGTACATGTCCAGGCCCGTCTGAAGTTTGCTAGAGGGCATTTGGATGATCCAGAAGAAGATTGGGGGAATGTCATATGGTCAGATGAAACCAAAATAGAAATTTTTGGTAAAAACTCAACTCGTCATGTTTGGAGGACAAAGAATGCTGAGTTGCATCCAAAGAACACCATACCTACTGTGATGCATGGGGGTGGAAACATCATGCTTTGGGGCTGTTTTTCTGCAAAGGGACCAGGACGACTGATCCATGTAAAGGAAAGAATGAATGGGGCCATGTATCGTGAGATTTTGAGGGAAAACCTCCTTCCATCAGCAAGGGCATTGAAGATGAAACGTGGCTGGGTCTTTCAGCATGACAATGATCCCAAACACACCGCCCGGCCAACGAAGGAGTGGCTTCGTAAGAACCATTTCAAGGTCCTGGAGTGGCCTAGCCAGTCTCCAGATCTCAACCCCATAGAGAACCTTTGGAGGGAGTTGAAAGTCCGTGTTGCCCAGCAACAACCCCAAAACATCACTGCTCTAGAGGAGATCTGCATGGAGGAATGGGCCAAAATACCAGCAACAGCTTGTGAAAACCTTGTGAAGACTTACAGAAAACATTTGACCTCTGTCATTGCCAACAAAGGGTATATAACAAAGTATTGAGATAAACTTTTGTTATTGACCAAATAGTTATTTTTCCAATATAATTTGCAAATAAATTCATTAAAAATCCTACAATGTGATTTTCTGGATTTTTCTTCTCATTTTGTCTGTCATAGTTGAAGTGTACCTATGATGAAAATTACAGGCCTCTCTCATCTTTTTAAGTGTGAGAACTTGCACAATTGGTGGCTGACTAAATACTTTTTTGCTCCACTGTATGTGAGAATGCTATTCATTGACTATAGCTCAGCATTCAACACCATAGTGCCTTCAGAGCTCATCAATAAGCGAAGGACCTTGGGACTAAACACCTCCCTCTGCAACTGGATCCTGGACTTCCTGACGGGCCGCCCCCAGGAGGTAAAGGGAGGTAACAACATCTGCCACACTGATCCTCAACACGAGCCCCTCAGGGGTGCGTGCTCAGTCCCCTCCTGTACTCCCTGTTCACCCACGACTGCGTGGACAGCCATGACTCCAACACCATCATCAAGTTTGCAGACATCACAACGAGACAGCCTATAGGGAGGAGGTCAGAGACCTGGCCGGGTGGTGCCAGAATAACAACCTATCTCTCAACTAAACAAAACTAAAGAGATGATTGTGGACTTCAGGAAAAGGAGGACCAAACATAAACTTTTGTTTTTGACCAAATACTTATCTCAATACTTTGTTATATACCCTTTGTTGGCAATGACAGAGGTCAAACGTTTTCTGTTCCCGAGAAAGCAGTATATCATTTGCATTGTGCTCGTCAGACTCATTAAATAAAAAAAGGATTCTGCTAGTCCGTGGTGAGTAATCACAGTCCTGATGTCCAGAAGTTATTTTCGATCATAAGAGACGGTAGCGGCAACATTATGTACAAAATAAGTAAAAAAACAAGTTACAAACAACGCAAATAAACAAACAAAAAAACAATTGGTTGGGGACACGTAAAACGACGGCCTTCTTCTCCGGTGCTATTTTACAACTGTCATACCCAATCATCCGAACACAAAATAAAAGCTTGTTTTTACTACAATGTTTGTAAACATAGTAAAAGTACACAAACACTATAACTTACCATTTTGATATCCTGGATGGTCAGTTCTTGCATCCATAGCTCTGTCTGTAAATTTAAGAGTGGTTACATTTATCCAGCCCTATCCTTCAGCTTTTTACCAAAACAGGGCCAGGGAAGACGTTTGGTTATTGTTTCAACTGCGGATTGACACTTTAAGATGGGTGGGGAATAACACATATATTCTTCAGAAACACTGTTCTGTTAATAATTACCTAAGGCTTATTGCAACATACCGGCCGCCTACTCGTCTTCAGTTATTCCATGGTAATTACTACTACCTGATGTTATGGAATGATAAAGAAATGTGGGCGATTACTGAGAAACATCCTCGTTTAACTTGTCACAGAATTCTAATGACTTCCATAGAGGGGTGTTGAGTAAAAACCTTCCAGAGAACCATTGTGAGTGGGAGTCATGCCTATTCTTCCAGCATTGACACATTGAATAAACAATCTGAAGCATTCTATCAATTAACACACGCTAGTTTTAAGCGTCTGTTACAGAAAGGGTAGGTTTAAGGCCCTTTCTTACCAAGTCCTTTCCTCACTCCTGAGTCTTAGAGTAATGCCTTGGCACGTTGAGGAGAAAGTGACACTTTGAGGAAACATTGCAGGAAAACATTCAATAACAGATTTATTTTCATCACAGAAAAACTGATAGGCTACTACAGGATTCTCTAGACATGGGATTTCACCAACTATCTTTCTTTCCTCAAACCGTGGCAGAACTTAACTGCTTTATAGTGGTGAATGTGGTATTTTCTGGTTTATTTGAATAGGGACAGGTACAAACGCATTAACACATTTAATAAACAATAATCTGATGCATTGCACCATAGTGTATAGCTCATACTAGTTTTCAACACCTGACTAGAGGTGTTGATTGTGCTTCTGGAATATGGTGAGTCATTGTCAGTGGTGTAAAGTACTTAGGTAAAAATACTTGAAATACTTGTCTTTGTCCAGCAACCGGCTCAGAGGCTCACAGACTGTTGATAGGTGTGGCATGTACTTTGCAAGATAGTTTGCAAAGCCGATGAGACGCTGTACTCCTTTTGCATCAGACGGGTTTGGCTTGTCGAGGATCACTCTGTCTTTGTCTCGGTCCGGCTTCGGGCCTTTGGCCGAAAGAATGCGACCATGGAAGTGGACATATTTCACCTTGAACTGCAGCTTCTTCTGGCCAAGGCGAAGCTTAACTGATCGGCAGCGCTCCATCAGTGCCAGGAGCTTCACATCATGAATACGTTCTGCTTCTTCGTCTGTGTCACCACAGCCTACGTTCAGGACATCATCGGCGATGGGTTCAATGCCCTTGAGCCCAGCCAATAACTCGTGCTGCTTGCGTTGGTATATCTCAGGCACAACTGAGACACCAATCGGGAGCTTGAGCCAGCGTTTCCCACCCCAGGGGTCCAGAAGGTAGTCATGAAGCTGCTTTCTTCGTCCAGCTTGCATTGAAGGAATGCATCTCGGGCATCCACAATGGTGGAAATCCTGGCCTTGGGAAGCTTGTAGAGGACACCCTCTAGTGTCGGCATGATGTAGTGGGATCGTTTCAGTGCTTGGTTCAGATGCAGACCCTCAGCTTCTCTGTTTTTTTCACTATGACCATATTGCTGAT
>NW_025749195.1:0-5000 GCF_021184085.1 Oncorhynchus gorbuscha
GAACCAGAATAACCACTAGTCTCCTAGACACTGACAGGGGGGATTGAACCAGAATAACCACTAGTCTCCTAGACACAGGAGGGGATTGAACCAGACAGGACAGGAGGGGATTGAACCAGAATAACCACTGACAGGAGGGGATTGAACCAGAATAACCACTAGTCTCCTAGACACACTGACAGGAGGGGATTGAACCAGAATAACCACTAGTCTCCTAGACACTGACAGGAGGGGATTGAACCAGAATATAACCACTGACAGGAGGGGATTGAACCAGAATAACCACTAGTCTCCTAGACACACAGGGGGATTGAACCAGACAGGAGGGGATTGAACCAGAATAACCACTGACAGGAGGGGATTCTCCAGGAGGATTGAACCAGACACTGACACTGGGGGATTGAACCAGAATAACCAGTTGACTCTGAAGGTGAACACGGCCTTCATTTCCTACTTCAATCCATTTGTGTTTCATTCTCTCTCTCTTTCTCTACTGCTTCCTCTCTGTCGTCGTCGTCACCCCCCCCCACAGAGAGGACGATGTCCAGGTATGGAGGTCTTCCAGGTGAGCTCCATATGATAGAACTGGAGAAGAGTCCCCGTGGAGTCACGAGCACCGAGGCCCCGGGACAGGGTCTGGTTCCTGGTCTGGGTCTCAGCCTGACGGAGGACAGGGATGGTTCCAGAACCCACCTCGGTGTCTACGTGGCCGGGGTCGACCCCCAGGGGGCGGCGGGGCGAGACGGACGGATACGGGCGGGAGATGAGCTACTGGAGGTGAGTCAGTGTGTGTGAGAGAGATTAGAGAAAGAGACACCACACTGCAGGTGGCAGTATACTACCCCTCTTTCAGTTTGTTTTAATGACTCGTAGAAGTTTCAATGCAGACAGCGGTGAATGGAGCTGCCCATGCTGTCACAGAATACAGGATGGCACAGATACAATGAAGGACCCTCTATCCACCTCTATGATGGCTAGATACAAAGGACCCTCTATCCACCTCTATGATGGATAGATACAAAGGACCCTCTATCCACCTCTATGATGGATAGATACAAAGAAGGACCCTCTATCCACCTCTATGATGGATAGATACTATGATGGCTCGATACAAAGAAGGACCCTCTATCCACCTCTATGATGGATAGATACAAAGAAGGACCCTCTATCCACCTCTATGATGGCTAGATACAAAGGACCCTCTATCCACCTCTATGATGGATAGATACAAAGAAGGACCCTCTATCCACCTCTATGATGGATAGATACAAAGAAGGACCCTCTATCCACCTCTATGATGGATAGATACAAAGAGGAACCCTCTATCCACCTCTATGATGGATAGATACAAAGGACCCTCTATCCACCTCTATGATGGATAGATACAAAGAAGGACCCTCTATCCACCTCTATGATGGATAGATACATTACATTACATTTAAGTCATTTAGCAGACGCTCTTATCCAGAGCGACTTACAAACAAAGAAGGACCCTCTATCCACCTCTATGATTAAATCCCACCAACCCCCCATATATTTAGGATGTTTATAATAGCAATAAGGCACCTCAGGGGGTTTGTGGTATATGGCCAATCTACCACGGCTAAGGGCTGTGTCCAGGCACTCCGCGATGCTTCGATCCTGTATGGTCGTAGTCACCAGATCGCTACAGCCATTCCTCAACACTGTTGTAGAGGACCACAGCCCCTAACATACAGTACCATCAGTATAGTAGTAATGTGTAGTATTATATATTATGTCCCCTAACATACAGAACCATCAGTATAGTAGTAATGTATAGTATTATATATTATGTCCCCTAACATACAGTACCATCAGATATAGTAGTAATGTGTAGTATTATATATTATGTCCCCTAACATACAGTACCATCACATATAGTAGTAATGTGTAGTATTATATATTATGTCCACTAACATACAGTACCATCAGTATAGTAGTAATGTGTAGTATTATATATTATGTCCCCTAACATACAGTACCATCAGTATAGTAGTAATGTGTAGTATTATATATTATGTCCCCTAACATACAGTACATTTACATTACATTTAAGTAATTTAGCAGACGCTCTTATCCAGAGCGACTTAGTACCATCAGATATAGTAGTAATGTATAGTATTATATATTATGTCCCCTAACATACAGTACCATCAGTATAGTAGTAATGTGTAGTATTATATATTATGTCCTGGTTGTAGATCAACGGTCAGATCCTGTATGGTCGTAGTCACCAGAACGCTACAGCCATCCTCAACAGGGCTCCGTCTAAAGTCCAGATTCTCCTCACCAGGTACAGTATAGAACCACACACAGTAAATGGGACACGACACGACAATACTGTTGAGATGCTCCCTTTTTGTTGACGTTTCGTGTAGAAGAGTTTATATCAAATAAAATCAAAAAATATAGTAACTATTTTGGATTTATTCGTTGTCAATACGGTGACCAATTAATCAACTGTGACCACCAATTACTAGATTATATTTCCAAGATGGCGACTGTGATGTCTGACAGAGGTGTTATTGTTTTGATCAGGAATAAAGTGGCTCTGGCGCAGATGACTCAAGGACCCATGGGTGGGGACTCCTCCTCTTCCTTCCTCCACCCCTCCATCTCTCTCTCCTCTTCCTCCCTCCATCCCTCCATCCACGTCTCTTCCTCCCATCCCCCCATTCCTCCCCACTCCTCAGTCGGCACCGCCAGGAACGCCTCCTCCTCCTCCAGCGGGCGATCTGATTGGCCAACGGGCTCCGCTCTGACCCCTGACCTCCTGAGCTGTCCCATAATACCCGGCGTTGACAGCACCATAGAGATCTGTAAAGGACACTTGGGCCTGGGACTCAGCATCGTGGGGGGGTGTGACACGCTACTGGTAAGAGAGACAGGGAGAGGGAGAGAGAGAGATGGGGAGAGAGAGAGAGACAGAGAGAGAGAGAGAGAGAGAGAGAGAGAGAGAGAGAGAGAGAGAGAGAGAGAGAGAGAGAGAGAGAGAGAGAGAGAGAGAGAGAGAGACAGAGAGAGAGAGAGAGAGAAGGAGAGAGAGCAGAGAGTGTGTGTGTGTACCGTGGAGGTCTGTTAAGGACACACATAACTCGGCCTCATCATCGGGATGATGTAGTGTAGAACACCCTCTACTGGGGTAACATACCAACTGGTCTGATGATGTACTGTAGAACACCCTCTACTGGGGTAACATACCAACTGGTCTGATGATGTACTGTAGAACACCCTCTACTGGGGTAACATACCAACTGGTCTGATGATGTACTGTAGAACACCCTCTACTGGGGTAAAATAAAATAGTAGCTTTTCTCTCTCTTCTCCACCATTATAATCCACGAGGTCAATGATCTCTCTCTTCTCCACCAGGGGGCCATTATAATCCATGAGGTTAATGATCTCTCTCTTCTCCACCAGGGGGCCATTATAATCCACGAGGTTAATGATCTCTCTCTTCTCCACCAGGGGGCCATTATAATCCATGAGGTTAATGATCTCTCTCTTCTCCACCATTATAATCCACGAGGTCAATGATCTCTCTCTTCTCCACCAGGGGGCCATTATAATCCACGAGGTTAATGATCTCTCTCTTCTCCACCAGGGGGCCATTATAATCCATGAGGTTAATGATCTCTCTCTTCTCATCCACGAGGTTAATGATCACGAGGTTAATGATCTCTCTCTTCTCCACCAGGGGGCCATTATAATCCACGAGGTTAATGATGGAGGAGCAGCTCAGAGAGACGGGAGGCTGTGGGCTGGAGACCAGCTACTAGAGGTATGGTTACACACACACACACACACACACACACACACACACACACACACACACACACACACACACACACACACACACACACACACACACACACACACACACACACACACACACACACACACACACATTGAGGTGCAGCTCTGCAGCTCTCAGACATCAGACAGTGGTTATACTAGAGGTATACAACTAACCCTTCAATGGTTCCTCATCTGGTGTGAGCAGTATGGTAGAATAACTACACCACTGAAACCGAGCCAGACCTTTCAGACATGGTACATTGAGGGGTTTAGTGCCAAGGGGGAGGGATTTAGGACCAGCTGAATCACTCACACTCCCTCCTATTCTCACTCTCTCACTTGCCCACTCACTCACTCATTCACTCACTCTCTCTATCTCATTCTCTCTCTCTCTCTCTCTCTCTCTCTCTCTCTCTCTCTCTCTCTCTCTCTCTCTCTCTCTCCATCTCTCCTCTCTCCTCCTTTCCCTCACCCCCCTCTCCTCTTCATCCATCTCTCCTCTCTTCTCTCTCCTCCTTTCCCTCACCCCCCTCTCCTCTTCCTCCATCTCTCCTCTCTTCTCTCTTCTCTCTCCTCCTTTCCCTCACCCCCCACCTCTCACTCTCACTCTCACTCACTCTCTCTCACTCTCTTTCTCCAGGTGAATGGTATAGACCTGGGCCAGGCCACCCATGAGGAAGCTATAGGGGTGTTGAGGCTGACCCCTCAGCGGGTGCGTCTCACGGTGTTCAGACATCAGCAGGAGTACGGGGAGGAGGACCTGTGGGATGTCTTCCAGCTGGAGCTCAGACTACGACCTGGACAGACCCTGGGGCTCAGCACTGTAGGGAAGAGGTAACTGGTTCTCAACTATCTACTGGTTTTGAACTGTCAACTGGTTCTCAACTATCTACTGGTTTCAGCTGTCAACTGGTTCTCAACTATCTACTGGTTTCAGCTGTCAACTGGTTCTCAACTATCTACTGGTTTTGAACTGTCAACTGGTTCTCAACTATCTACTGGTTTTGAACTGTCAACTGGTTCTCAACTATCTACTGGTTTCAGCTGTCAACTGGTTCTCAACTATCTACTGGTTTCAGCTGTCAACTGGTTCTCAACTATCTACTGGTTTTGAACTGTCAACTGGTTCTCAACTATCTACTGGTTTCAGCTGTCAACTGGTTCTCAACTATCTACTGGTT
>NW_025749195.1:10000-15000 GCF_021184085.1 Oncorhynchus gorbuscha
GTGTGTGAGGTCCAGAGCCACCACCAGGGGGAGACAGAGAGGCGCCAGAGAGGACAGGACCACTGTGAGTGAGATTGAGCCGACTCGTCACATATTTCACAGTGTTTAAAGAACATACCAACTCCATTGAAAACAGTAACTTAAAGTAAACTGCAGTAAAAAGGTTTAGCCACCAGAGGGAGACAGAGAGGCGTCACAGACAACTGTGAGAGATTCACCCTGTGATTATTTACATTTTTTATTTTACCTTCATTTAACCAGGCAAGTCAGTTAAGAACAAATTATTATTTTCAATGACGGTCTAGGAACAGTGGGTTAACTGCCTGTTCAGGGGCAGAACGAGAGATTTGTACCTTGTCAGCTCGGGGGTTTTGAACTTGCAACCTTACGGTTACTAGTCCAACGCTCTAACCACTAGGCTACCATGCCGCCCCATTATGGGATGTCTGGTTTGTAACTCGACCTCATAGTAGACACATCGGTTCTAACACTGTAAACTCATTGAATGGGCAGGAACTAGTGTACACCCAAAACATCCCTTTCAGTAATAAATGCTATTTTCCCCCCCACAGCAGTTGAAGACCACCATGAGATAAGGACAGTGGTGATGCACAAGGTGGGATACACACTACGTTGGGTCATTTCCTATCAGAGCTAATGCTATATATATGGTTGTTAAGGTGGGATACACACTACGTTGGGTCTGTGTCATTTCCTATCAGAGCTAATGCTATATATATGGTTGTTAAGGTGGGATACACACTACGTTGGGTCTGTGTCATTTCCTATCAGAGCTAATGCTATATATATGGTTGTTAAGGTGGGATACACACTACGTTGGGTCTGTGTCATTTCCTATCAGAGCTAATGCTATATATATGGTTGTTAAGGTGGGATACACACTACGTTGGGTCTGTGTCATTTCCTATCAGAGCTAATGCTATATATATGGTTGTTAAGGTGGGATACACACTACGTTGGGTCTGTGTCATTTCCTATCAGAGCTAATGCTATATATATGGTTGTTAAGGTGGGATACACACTACGTTGGGTTTGTGTCATTTCCTATCAGAGCTAATGCTATATATATGGTTGTTAAGAGGGGATACACACTACGTTGGGTCTGTGTCATTTCCTATCAGAGCTAATGCTATATATATGGTTGTTAAGGTGGGATACACACTACGTTGGGTTTGTGTCATTTCCTATCAGAGCTAATGCTATATATATGGTTGTTAAGTTGGGATACACACTACGTTGGGTTTGTGTCATTTCCTATCAGAGCTAATGCTATATATATGGTTGTTAAGGTGGGATACACACTACGTTGGGTCTGTGTCATTTCCTATCAGAGCTAATGCTATATATATGGTTGTTAAGGTTGGGATACACACTACGTTGGGTTTGTGTAATTTCCTATCAGAGCTAATGCTATATATATGGTTGTTAAGGTGGGATACACACTACGTTGGGTCTGTGTCATTTCCTATCAGAGCTAATGCTATATATATGGTTGTTAAGGTGGGATACACACTACGTTGGGTTTGTGTAATTTCCTATCAGAGCTAATGCTATATATATGGTTGTTAAGGTGGGATACACACTACGTTGGGTCTGTGTCATTTCCTATCAGAGCTAATGCTATATATATGGTTGTTAAGGTGGGATACACACTACGTTGGGTCTGTGTCATTTTGCTATCAGAGCTAATGCTATATATATGGTTGCCTACGGAGCGGCCCTGCCTTCCTGTGTGAGGCAGGGTCGTACTCTGCGGATGTTGTAGAGCATGAACCTACAGGAACGGGCCACCGCCTTGATGTTGGTTGTGTCAGGGTGTTTCCAGGATCACGCCAAGGTTTTTGGCGCTCTGGGAGGAGGACACAATGGAGTTGTCAACCGTGATGGCAAGATCATGGAACGGGCAGTCCTTCCCCCGGGAGGAAGAGCAGCTCCGTCTTGCCGAGGTTCAGCTTGAGGTGGTGATCCGTCATCCACACTGATATGTCTGCCAGACATGCAGAGATGCGATTCGCCACCTGGTCATCAGAAGGGGGAAAGGAGAAGATTAATTGTGTGTCGTCTGCATAGCAATGATAAGAGAGACCATGTGAGGTTATGACAGAGCCAAGTGACTTGGTGTATAGCGAGAATAGGAGAGGGCCAAGAACAGAGCCCTGGGGGACACCAGTGGTGAGAGCGCGTGGTGAGGAGACAGATTCTCGCCACGCCACCTGGTAGGAGCGACCTGTCAGGTAGGACGCAATCAGCGTGGGCCGCGCTCGGAGAGGGTGGAGAGGAGGATCTGGTGGTTCACAGTATCGAAGGCAGCCGACAGATCTAGAAGGATGAGAGCAGAGGAGAGAGAGTTAGCTTTAGCAGTGCGGAGCGCCTCCGTGATACAGAGGAGAGCAGTCTCAGTTGAATGACTAGTCTTGAAACCTGACTGATTTGGATCAAGAAGGTCATTCAGAGAGAGATAGCGGGATATATATGGCATATATATGGTTGTTAAGGTGGGAAACACACTACGTTGGGTGTGTGTCATTTCCTATCAGAGCTAATGCTATATATATGGTTGTTAAGTGGGATACACACTACGTTGGGTCTGTGTCATTTCCTATCAGAGCTAATGCTATATATATGGTTGTTAAGGTGGGATACACACTACGTTGGGTCATTTCCTATCAGAGCTAATGCTATATATATGGTTGTTAAGGTGGGATACACACTATGTTGGGTCTGTGTCATTTCCTATCAGAGCTAATGCTATATATATGGTTGTTAAGGTGGGATACACACTACGTTGGGTCATTTCCTATCAGAGCTAATGCTATATATATGGTTGTTAAGGTGGGATACACACTACGTTGGGGGTCATTTCCTATCAGAGCTAATGCTATATATATGGTTGTTAAGGTGGGATACACACTACGTTGGGTCATTTCCTATCAGAGCTAATGCTATATATATGGTTGTTAAGGTGGGATACACACTACGTTGGGTCATTTCCTATCAGAGCTAATGCTATATATATGGTTGTTAAGGTGGGATACACACTACGTTGGGTCTGTGTCATTTCCTATCAGAGCTAATGCTATATATATGGTTGTTAAGGTGGGATACACACTACGTTGGGTCTGTGTCATTTCCTATCAGAGCTAATGCTATATATATGGTTGTTAAGGTGGGATACACACTACGTTGGGTCTGTGTCATTTCCTATCAGAGCTAATGCTATATATATGGTTGTTAAGGTGGGATACACACTACGTTGGGTCTGTGTCATTTCCTATCAGAGCTAATGCTATATATATGGTTGTTAAGGTGGGATACACACTACGTTGGGTCTGTGTCATTTCCTATCAGAGCTAATGCTATATATATGGTTGTTAAGGTGGGATACACACTACGTTGGGTCATTTCCTATCAGAGCTAATGCTATATATATGGTTGTTAAGGTGGGATACACACTACGTTGGGTCTGTGTCATTTCCTATCAGAGCTAATGCTATATATATGGTTGTTAAGGTGGGATACACACTACGTTGGGTCTGTGTCATTTCCTATCAGAGCTAATGCTATATATATGGTTGTTAAGGTGGGACTACGTTGGGTCTGTGTCATTTCCTATCAGAGCTAATGCTATATATATGGTTGTTAAGGTGGGATACACACTACGTTGGGTCTGTGTCATTTCCTATCAGAGCTAATGCTATATATATGGTTGTTAAGGTGGGATACACACTACGTTGGGTCTGTGTCATTTCCTATCAGAGCTAATGCTATATATATGGTTGTTAAGGTGGGATACACACTACGTTGGGTCTGTGTCATTTCCTATCAGAGCTAATGCTATATATATGGTTGTTAAGGTGGGATCACTATCAGAGCTAACTATGGTTGTTTGGGTCTGTGTCATTTCCTATCAGAGCTAATGCTATATATATGGTTGTTAAGGTGGGATACACACTACGTTGGGTCTGTGTCATTTCCTATCAGAGCTAATGCTATATATATGGTTGTTAAGGTGGGATACACACTACGTTGGGTCATTTCCTATCAGAGCTAATGCTATATATATGGTTGTTAAGGTGGGATACACACTACGTTGGGTCTGTGTCATTTCCTATCAGAGCTAATGCTATATATATGGTTGTTAAGGTGGGATACACACTACGTTGGGTTTGTGTCATTTCCTATCAGAGCTAATGCTATATATATGGTTGTTAAGGTGGGATACACACTACGTTGGGTCTGTGTCATTTCCTATCAGAGCTAATGCTATATATATGGTTGTTAAGGTGGGATACACACTACGTTGGGTCTGTGTCATTTCCTATCAGAGCTAATGCTATATATATGGTTGTTAAGGTGGGATACACACTACGTTGGGTCTGTGTCATTTCCTATCAGAGCTAATGCTATATATATGGTTGTTAAGGTGGGATACACATTACGTTGGGTTTGTGTCATTTCCTATCAGAGCTAATGCTATATATATGGTTGTTAAGGTGGGATACACACTACGTTGGGTCTGTGTCATTTCCTATCAGAGCTAATGCTATATATATGGTTGTTAAGGTGGGATACACACTACGTTGGGTCATTTCCTATCAGAGCTAATGCTATATATATGGTTGTTAAGGTGGGATACACACTACGTTGGGTCTGTGTCATTTCCTATCAGAGCTAATGCTATATATATGGTTGTTAAGGTGGGATACACACTACGTTGGGTTTGTGTCATTTCCTATCAGAGCTAATGCTATATATATGGTTGTTAAGGTGGGATACACACTACGTTGGGTCTGTGTCATTTCCTATCAGAGCTAATGCTATATATATGGTTGTTAAGGTGGGATACACACTACGTTGGGTCATTTCCTATCAGAGCTAATGCTATATATATGGTTGTTAAGGTGGGATACACACTACGTTGGGTCATTTCCTATCAGAGCTAATGCTATATATATGGTTGTTAAGGTGGGATACACACT
>NW_025749195.1:20000-26713 GCF_021184085.1 Oncorhynchus gorbuscha
AAACTTGGTTGTGGGGTGAGAGGGTTCTTAACCTATCCTAGGTATTCCTAAACTGTGGTTGTTTCAGGTGTCTCCACTGTGGTTGTTGACTGCTCCAGTCTCTACACTGGGAGTTTGTTCCACCATTGGGGGCCAGTCTCTACACTGTTTTGACTGGGCTGCTCCAGTCTCTACACTGCTCAGTGGTCTCTACACAGTGGTTGTCTACTGCTCCAGTCTCCACTTGTTTGTGTAGGGCCTGCTCAGAGCCTGGACACTGTGGTTGTCTACTGCTCCAGTCTCTACACTGTGGTCTTCTACGGCTCCAGTCTCTCAACTGCTCCAGTCCAGTGGTTGTCTACTGCTCCAGTCTCTACACTGTGGTTGAACACCAGACTGCTCCAGTCTCTGGATGAGTTGGGGGTTTAATGGCTCCAGTCTCTAGCCCAGCCTACAGCTCCAGTCTCTACAGTAATCCTGCTCCACTGTGGTTGTCTACTGTTCTAGTCTCTACACTGTGGTTGTCTACTGCTCCAGTCTCTACACTGCTCCAGTCTCTACACTGCTCCAGTCTCTACACTGTGGTTGTCTACTGCTCCAGTCTCTACACTGCTCCAGTCTCTACACTGTGGTTGTCTACTGCTCCAGTCTCTACACTGTGGTTGTCTACTGCTCCAGTCTCTACACTGTGGTTGTCTACTGCTCCAGTCTCTACACTGTGGTTGTCTACTGCTCCAGTCTCTACACTGTGGTTGTCTACTGCTCCAGTCTCTACACTGCTCTTGTCTCTACACTCCAGTCTGTCACTGCTCCAGTCTCTACACTGTGGTTGTCTACTGCTCCAGTCTCTACACTGTGGTTGTCTACTGCTCCAGTCTCTACACTGTGGTTGTCTACTGCTCCAGTCTCTACACTGCTCCAGTCTCTACACTGTGGTTGTCTACTGCTCTAGTCTCTACACTGTGGTTGTCTACTGCTCCAGTCTCTCTCCAACCCAATGTCTATATGTGTGTTTCAGGGGGGTTGGGTACAGCAGAAGACACCGTTTCAATATGGATGAATAACGTCTCGTTGTTCTTCAGGTGCTGACTACGGGGTCGGTGGATGAGGACTGTGGAGGAGGACAGGGTCAGAGGGATGTAGGGCTCCCCTCCACAGGGTCAGCTACCCTACACAACAACATGAGGTAGGACTCTGCTGCTATCGCATGTTATAAAGAGGGAGAGGGGGAGGAGGCTGAGGAGGGGGAGGGAGAGGGGGGGAGGGGGAGGACAGGGAGAGGGGGAGGAGGCTGAGGACAGGGAGAGGGGGGAGGGGGAGGGGGGAGGCTGAGGACAGGGAGAGGAGGAGGCTGAGGATAGGGAGGAGGCTGAGGACAGGCTGAGGAGGGGGAGGGGGAGGAGGCTGAGGACAGGGAGAGGAGGGAGGGGGAGGAGGCTGAGGATAGGGGAGGGGGAGGAGGCTGAGGATAGGGAGAGGGGGAGGGAGGGGGAGGAGGCTGAGGATAGGGAGAGGGGGAGAGGCTGAGGACAGGGGAGGGGGAGGAGGCTGGGGAGGGGAGGCTGAGGAGGGAGAGGGGAGGAGGGGAGGGGAGGAGGCTGAGGACAGGGAGAGGGGAGGGGGAGGCTGAGGCTGAGGGGAGGGGGAGGAGGGAGGGAGAGGGGGGGAGGCTGAGGATAGGGGGAGGCTGAGGAGGGGGGGGGGAGGAGGCTGAGGAGGATAGGGAGAGGGGGAGGAGGCTGAGGGGAGGATGAGGGAGGGAGAGGGGAGGAGGCTGAGGATAGGGAGAGGGGGGGAGGGAGGAGGGAGAGGAGGCTGAGGATAGGGAGAGGAGGCTGAGGACAGGGAGAGGGGGAGGAGGCTGAGGATAGGGAGAGGGGGAGGAGGAGGAGGCTGAGGATAGGGAGAGGGGGAGGAGGCTGAGGATAGGGAGAGGGGGAGGGAGGGAGGGGGAGGAGGCTGAGGACAGGGAGAGGGGGAGGGAGAGGGGGAGGACAGGGAGAGGGGGAGGAGGCTGAGGACAGGGAGAAGGAGAGGGGAGGAGGCTGAGGATAGGGAGAGGGGGAGGAGGCTGAGGAGAGGGAGAGGGGGAGGAGGCTGAGGATAGGGAGAGGGGGGGAGGGAGAGGGGAGGAGGCTGAGGACAGGGAGAGGGAGAGTCGGTAGAGGAAGCTGAGGACAGGAAGAGGGAGAGTCGGTAGAGGAGGCTGAGGACAGGGAGAGGAGAAGGGGGAGGAGGCTGAGGACAGGGAGAGGGAGAGTAGGTAGAGGAGGCTGACGACAGGGAGAGGGATAGTCGGTAGAGGAGGCTGAGGACAGGGAGAGGGAGAGGGATAGTAGGTAGAGGAGGCTGAGGACAGGGAGAGGGGGAGTAGGTAGAGGAGGCTGAGGACAGGGTCAGGGAGAGGGAGAGTAGGTAGAGGAGGCTGAGGACATGGAGAGGGAGAGTAGGTAGAGGAGGCTGAGGACAGGGAGAGGAGGAGGGGGAGGAGGCTGAGGACAGGGAGAGGGAGATGTAAGTAGAGGAGGCTGAGGACAGGGAGAGATAGAGGAGGCTGAGGCCAGGGACAGGGAGAGGAGGGTGTAGGTAGAGGAGGCTGAGGACAGGGAGAGGAAGAGGGGGAGGAGGCTGAGGACAGGGAGAGATAGAGGAGGCTGAGGCCAGGGACAGTGAGAGGAGGGTGTAGGTAGAGGAGGCTGAGGACAGGGAGAGGAAGAGGGGGAGGAGGCTGAGGACAGGGAGAGGGGGAGTAGGTGGAGGAGGCTGAGGACAGGGAGAGGGAGAGGGAGAGGGGGATGTCGGGATCCTCTCCACAGGATCAGCTACCCTTCACAACAACATTAGGTGGGAATGTACTGCTGTTTATAAATGTTTAGTTCTATAACACATTGATTCTCAACTATTTTGTCCCTCAGGGCCACCGTATAGCAATATTTGAACATTTATTTAATCAATGCTGTTATAAAAAATGGTCATTGCAGACAGTTTGTTTAAAACTTTTCACAAGTTTGGTATGAGCCGTTGCCACACATCATTTCAGACAGAGAACCGCATAATCTGACATGTTGGTGATGTTATATCTCCTACAGTCCCCAGTTTTATAGAACCATCAGTCTGGACAGAGGAGCTCTGGGTCTCGGCTTCAGTATAGTAGGAGGGTTCAGCAGTCCCCACGGAGACCTGCCTATCTACGTCAAAACTGTCTTCGGAAAGGTAACTCTCTATTTCATTTAGAAAGGTAACTGTCTGTTTCATTTAGAAAGGTAACTGTCTGTTTCATTTAGAAAGGTAAATGTCTGTTTTATTTAGAAAGGTAACTGTCTGTTTCATTTAGAAAGGTAACTGTCTGTTTCATTTAGAAAGGTAACTGTCTGTTTCATTTAGAAAGGTAACTGTCTGTTTCATTTATAAAGGTAACACAGGCCTCTATTTCATTTAGAAAGGGAACACAGGCCTCTATTTCATTTAGAAAGGTAACACAGGCCTCTATTTCATTTAGAAGGGTAACACAGGCCTCTATTTCATTTAGAAGGGTAACAACAGGCCTCTATTTCATTTAGAAAGGTAACACAGGCCTCTATTTCATTTAGAAAGGTAACACAGACCTCTATTTCATTTAGAAAGGTAACCCTCTATTTCATTTAGAAAGGAAACACAGGCCTCTATTTCATTTAGAAAGGTAACACAGGCCTCTATTTCATTTAGAAGGGTAACAACAGGCCTCTATTTCATTTAGAAAGGTAACACAGACCTCTATTTCATTTAGAAAGGGAACACAGACCTCTATTTCATTTAGAAAGGGAACACAGACCTCTATTTAATTTAGAAAGGGAACACAGGCCTCTATTTCATTTAGAAAGGTAACACAGGCCTCTATTTCATTTAGAAAGGGAACACAGGCCTCTATTTCATTTAGAAAGGTAACACAGGCCTCTATTTCATTTAGAAAGGGAACACAGGCCTCTAAGGTAACACATTATTTTAGTCCTCAATGTCAATTCAATATACCATATATCATTCTACTGTAAAGTCCTTGTTTCTTACAACTATCTAAAGTTACTCGACTGTCTGGCAACAACCAGTAGAAAGTCAAACAATGCAGCTGTGTTTGATGCCGTGGTGATTGATGCAGCGTCCCTCTGTCCCTCCCTCTGCATCTGTCCCTCCCTCTGTCCCTCCCTCTGTCTCTCCCTCTGCATCTGTCTCTGTCTCTCCCTCTGCATCTGTCTCTCCCTCTGCCTCTGTCTCTGTCTCTCCCTCTGCATCTGTCTCTCCCTCTGTCTCTGTCTCTCCCTCTGTCTCTCCCTCTCCCTCTCTCCCTCTCCCTCTGCATCTGTCTCTCCCTCTGTCTCTGTCTCTGTCTCTCCCTCTGTCCCTCCCTCTGTCCCTCCCTCTGTCTCTCTCTCCCCCTCTCCCTCTCTCCCTCTCCCTCTGCATCTGTCTCTCCCTCTGCCTCTCCCTCTGTCTCTGTCTCTCCCTCTCCCTCTCTCCCTCTCCCTCTGCATCTGTCTCTCCCTCTGTCTCTGTCTCTCTCTGTCTCTCCCTCTCCCTCTCCCTCTGTCTCTGTCTCTCCCTCTCTCTCTCTCCCTCTGCATCTGTCTCTCCCTCTGCATCTGTCTCTCCCTCTGCCTCTGTCTATGTCTCTGTCTCTCTCTGTCTCTCCCTCTGCCTCTGTCCCTCCCTCTGTCTCTCTGTCTCTCCCTCTGTCTCTGTCTCTCCCTCTGTCTCTCCCTCTGTCTCTGTCTCTCCCTCTGCCTCTGTCTCTGTCTCTCCCTCTGTCTCTCCCTCCCTCTGTCTCTCCCTCTGCATCTGTCTCCCTCTGCTCTGTCTCTCCCTCTGTCTCTCCCTCTGTCTCTGTCTCTCCCTCTCTGTCTCTCCTCTGTCTCTCCCTCTGCATCTGTCTCTCCCTCTGTCTCTGTCTCTCCCTCTGTCTCTGTCTCTCCCTCTGCATCTGTCTCTCCCTCTGCATCTGTCTCTCCCTCTGTCTCTGTCTCTCCCTCTGTCTCTGTCTCTCCCTCTGTCTCTGTCTCTCCCTCTGTCTCTGTCTCTCCCTCTGCATCTGTCTCCCTCTGTCTCTGTCTCTCCCTCTGCATCTGTCTCTCCCTCTGTCTCTGTCTCTCCCTCTGTCCTCTGTCTCTGTCTCTCCCTCTGCATCTGTCTCTCCCTCTGTCTCTGTCTCTCCCTCTGTCTCTGTCTCTCCCTCTGTCTCTGTCTCTCCCTCTGTCTCTCCCTCTGTCTCTCCCTCTGCATCTGTCTCTCCCTCTGTCTCTGTCTCTGTCTCTCCCTCTGTCTCTGTCTCTCCCTCTGTCTCTGTCTCTCCCTCTGTCTCTGTCTCTCCCTCTGTCTCTCCCTCTGTCTGTCTCTCCCTCTGTCTCTGTCTCTCCCTCTGTCTCTGTCTCTCCCTCTGTCTCTGTCTCTCCCTCTGTCTCTGTCTCTCTCTGTCTCTGTCTCTGTCTCTCCCTCTGTCTCTGTCTCTCTGTCTCTGTCTCTCCTCTGTCTCTGTCTCTCCCTCTGTCTCTGTCTCCTCCCTCTGTCTCTGTCTCTCCCTCTGTCTCTGTCTCTCCCTCTGTCTCTGTCTCTCCCTCTGCTCTGTCTCTCCCTCTGTCTCTGTCTCTCCCTCTGTCTCTGTCTCTCCCTCTGTCTCTGTCTCTCCCTCTGTCTCTGTCTCTCCCTCTGTCTCTGTCTCTCCCTCTGTCTCTGTCTCTCCCTCTGTCTCTGTCTCTCCCTCTGTCTCTGTCTCTCCCTCTGTCTCTGTCTCTCCCTCTGTCTCTGTCTCTCCCTCTGTCTGTCTCTCCCTCTGTCTCTGTCTCTCCCTCTGTCTCTCCCTCTGCATCTGTCTCTCCCTCTGTCTCTGTCTCTGTCTCTCCCTCTGTCTCTGTCTCTCCCTCTGTCTCTGTCTCTCCCTCTGTCTCTGTCTCTCCCTCTGTCTATGTGTCTCCCTCTGTCTCTGTCTCTCCCTCTGTCTCTGTCTCTCCCTCTGTCTCTGTCTCTCCCTCTGTCTCTGTCTCTCTCTGTCTCTCCCTCTGCCTCTGTCTCTCCCTCTGTCTCTGTCTCTCCCTCTGTCTCTGTCTCTCCCTCTCCTCCCTCTGTCTCTGTCTCTCCCTCTCTCCCTCTGTCTCTGTCCTCTGTCTGTCTCCCTCTGACTCTGTCTCTCCCTCTGTCTCTGTCTCTCCCTCTGTCTCTGTCTCTCCCTCTGTCTCTCCCTCTGTCTCTCCCTCTGCATCTGTCTCTCCCTCTGTCTCTGTCTCTGTCTCTCCCTCTGTCTCTGTCTCTCCCTCTGTCTCTGTCTCTCCCTCTGTCTCTGTCTCTCCCTCTGTCTATGTCTCTCCCTCTGTCTCTGTCTCTCCCTCTGTCTCTGTCTCTCCCTCTGTCTCTGTCTCTCCCTCTGTCTCTGTCTCTCCCTCTGTCTCTCCCTCTGTCTCTGTCTCTCCCTCTGTCTCTGTCTCTCTCTGTCTCTGTCTCTGTCTCTCCCTCTGTCTCTGTCTCTCCCTCTGTCTCTGTCTCTCTCTGTCTCTGTCTCTGTCTCTCCCTCTGTCTCTGTCTCTCCTGTCTCTGTCTCTGTCTCTCCCTCTGTCTCTGTCTCTCCTCTGTCTCTGTCTCTCCCTCTGTCTCTGTCTCTCCTCTGTCTCTCCCTCTGTCTCTGTCTCTCCCTCTGTCTATCTGTCTCCCTCTGTCTCTGTCTCTCCCTCTGTCTCTGTCTCCCTCTGTCTCTCTCCCTCTGTCTCTGTCTCTCC
>NW_025749196.1:0-12500 GCF_021184085.1 Oncorhynchus gorbuscha
AGCCCAACATCCTTAGCTAGCTAACATTACATCTCTGTGTTTATCAGAGCCCAACATCCTTAGCTAGCTAACATTACATCTGTGTTTATCAGAGCCCAACATCCTTAGCTAGCTAAGCTAACATTACATCTCTGTGTTTATCAGAGCCCAACATCCTTAGCTAGCTAGCTAACATTACATCTCTGTGTTTATCAGAGCCCAACATCCATTAGCTAGCTAGCTAACATTACATCTCTGTGTTTATCAGAGCCCAACATCCTTAGCTAGCTAACATTACATCTCTGTGTTTATCAGAGCCCAACATCCTTAGCTAGCTAACATTACATCTTCTGTGTTTATCAGAGCCCATTAATCTCTGTGTTTATCCTTAGCTAGCTAACATTACATCTCTGTGTTTATCAGAGCCCAACATCCTTAGCTAGCTAACATTACATCTCTGTGCTAACATTACATCTTTATCAGAGTCCAACATCCTTAGCTAGCTAACATTACATCTGTTATCAGAGCCCAACATCCTTAGCTAGCTAACATTACATCTCTGTGTTTATCAGAGCCCAACATCCTTAGCTAGCTAACATTACATCTCTGTGTTTATCAGAGCCCAACATCCTTAGCTAGCTAACATTACATCTCTGTGTTTATCAGAGCCCAACATCCTCAGCTAGCTAACATTACATCTGTGTTTATCAGAGCCCAACATCCTCTGATAGCTAACATTACATCTCTGTGTTTATCAGAGCCCAACATCCTTAGCTGGCTAGCTAACAACATCTGTTTACATCTCTGTGTTTATCAGAGCCCAACATCCTTAGCTAGCTAACATTACATCTCTGTGTTTATCAGAGCCCAACATCCTTAGCTAGCTAACAACATTCAGAGCCCAACATCTCTGTGTTTATCAGAGCCCAACATCCTCAGCTAGCTAACATCACATCTCTGTGTTTATCAGAGCCCAACATCCTCAGCTAGCTAACATCACATCTCTGTGTTTATCAGAGCCCAACATCCTTAGCCCAACATTCTTAGCTAACATTAAATCTCTGTAACATTAGTGTGCATCGTCTCAATGCTCCTTTGGGGCAAAACTCTTGCAGACTCAAATGATCACTAATCGAACACAACAGCAAGTGGCCACTCGATAAAGGGCTTAGGGGCCCAAGTGTTGGGTTTGACATTCAGCCTATGGCTGTGGTAGATGGAACTTCATTGGCCCCATAGGTCACAATTCTACACATTTTTCTTATCGTTTTAACTGCAGTTTAAATATAATATATGCCATTTAGCAGACGCTTTTATCCAAAGCGACTTACAGTCATGTGTGCATACATTCTACGTATGGGTGGTCCCGGGATCGAACCCACTACCCTGGCGTTACAAAGCGCCATGCTCTACCAACTGAGCTACAGAAGGACCACTTAAAGGTCAAGAACGTGTTTCCATTTGTCACATCCCTGACAAACACACCCACCTCTCTGTCCCTGTTGAAGCGTAGCTCCAGGAGCTGTGAGGTCGGAGCCAGCAGCTTCTCCACAAACCACGCTGGGAGCTTAGTGTTGATCTGGTCCACAATCTACAACACACACAGAGAGAGGAGAGACCATTAGGAGCAGATAATCAATATGGGGTTATTATTAAGAGGAGAGGCAACACGCTGAATGACCAACCAGTTCTCTGCATTCGGGCAGACATGCATAAAATTGTCAACATGTTTCAGAATGTAGGCCTATATTGGACGCAACATTCAAGTTTCCGCTCACAAAACCAGTCCCCGGCCGTATATAAAACCAGTCCCCGGCCGTATATAAAACCAGTCCCCGGCCGTATATAAAACCAGTCCCCGGCCGTATATAAAACCAGTCCCCGGCCGTATATAAAACCAGTCCCCGGCCGTATATAAAACCAGTCCCCGGCCGTATAAAACAGTCCCCGGCCGTATAAAACAGTCCCCGGCCGTATAAAACAGTCCCCGGCCGTATAAAACAGTCCCCGGCCGTATAAAACAGTCCCCGGCCGTATAAAACAGTCCCCGGCCGTATAAAACAGTCCCCGGCCGTATAAAACAGTCCCCGGCCGTATGCAAACCAGTATTACAACCAGTTCTTACCAATGTGATGAGGCTGAGGACGGCCAGGCTGTACTCTGGGCCACAGGCCCGGCAGGCATCCAGCTGGTCCAGACCGTAGGTGATGACGGCGTCGGTCAGCTGTGCGGACGGCTCCAAGCTCACCAGCAGGACACACACACACTCGTTCCCCGCCGTCAACACCGGCTCAGAGAACAACACCTGCTTGGCCGTCGACACGCACGCCAACACCCGGTTCAAAACCTGGAGAGAGAAAGGAGAGAGGGAGTAGAGGGAGGAAGGAGAGAGAGAGTAGAGGGAGGAAGGAGAGAGAGAGTAGAGGGAGGAAGGAGAGAGGGAGTAGAGGGAGGAAGGAGAGAGAGAGTAGAGGGAGGAAGGAGAGAGGGAGGAAGGAGAGAGGGAGGAAGGAGAGAGGGAGGAAGGAGAGAGGGAGTAGAGAGGGAGTAGAGGAGGAAGGAGAGAGGGAGTAGAGGGAGGAAGGAGAGAGGGGAGAGAGGGAGTAAGGAGAGAGGGAGAGAGGGAGTAAGGAGAGAGGGAGTAGAGGGAGTAAGGAGAGAGGGAGTAGAGGGAGTAAGGAGAGAGGGAGTAGAGGGAGTAAGGAGAGAGGGAGGAGAGGGAGTAAGGGAGAGGGAGTAGAGGGAGTAAGGAGAGAGGAAGGAGAGAGAGTAAGGAGAGAGGAAGGATAGAGAGTAAGGAGAGAGGAAGGAATGAGAGAGGAAGGAGAGCGGGAGGAAGGAGAGCGGGAGGAAGGAGAGCGGGAGGAAGGAGAGCGGGAGGAAGGAGAGCGGGAGGAAGGAGAGCGGGAGGAAGGAGAGCGGGAGGAAGGAGAGCGGGAGGAAGGAGAGCGGGAGGAAGGAGAGCGGGAGGAAGGAGAGCGGGAGGAAGGAGAGCGGGAGGAAGGAGAGCGAAGGAGAGCGGGAGTAAGGAGAGCGGGAGGAAGGAGAGCGGGAGTAAGGAGAGCGGGAGGAAGGAGAGCGGGAGGAAGGAGAGCGGGAGGAAGGAGAGCGGGAGGAAGGAGAGAGGGAGGAAGGAGAGCGGGAGGAAGGAGAGCGGGAGGAAGGGCGCGGGAGGGAAGGAGAGCGGGAGGAAGGAGAGCGGGAGGAAGGAGAGCGGGAGGAAGGAGAGCGGGAGGAAGGAGAGCGGGAGGAAGGAGAGAGGGAGGAAGGAGAGAGGGAGGAAGGAGAGGGGGAGGAGGTAAGGTTGTGTTGGGAACAAATGATGTGTGACATATGCCTGGTTAAATACGAGAGTCTGTGTCTGTCTTTCTCCCCATCTCGCCTTACAGAGACGTAATGCCTGTGATGGATGTGTGTGTGTGTCTCTCCGTACATCAGAAACGTAATGCCTGTGTGATGGGTGTGTGTGTGTCTCTCTCCTTACATCAGAGACGTATGCCTGTGTGATGTGTGTGTGTGTGTGTGTGTGTGTGTGTGTGTGTGTGTGTGTGTGTGTGTGTGTGTGTGTGTGTGTGTGTGTGTGTGTGTGTGTGTGTGTGTGTGTGTGTGTGTCCTTACATCAGAGATGTATGTGTGTGTGTGTGTGTGTGTGTGTGTGTGTGTGTGTCTCCTTACATCAGAGATGTATGCCTGTGTGTGTGTGTGTCTCTCCTACATCAGAGACGTATGCCTGTGTGATGGGCGGTCCTCTAATGGGGTTGAAGCGCTGTCCGATGCAGCGCACCACGGTGCTGAACACCCTCAGCAGGGCGGCCAGTTTGGGCAGAGACACCGTGGGAGGGGGGATGTCCTCGTCTACCGCCTCGCCAGAACCCACGTGACCCAGGTCCTGGAGACAGGAAGTGGGACAGGAAGTCCATAGATTTGTTCATGACGTTTCAAATGTTAATTCAACAGGATGTCAGCGACACCAACATGTTCCACTGAAACACAGTGTATTCAGACCCCGAGACTTATTCCACATGTTGTTGTGTTAAACCCCTAGACTTATTCTACATGTTGTTGTGGTGTTAAACCCCTAGACTTATTCCACATGTTGTTGTTGTGTTAAACCCCTAGACTTATTCTACATGTTGTTGTGTTAAACCCCTAGACTTATTCTACATGTTGTGGTGTTAAACCCCTAGACTTATTCTACATGTTGTTGTGTTAAACCCCTAGACTTATTCCACATGTTGTGGTGTTAAACCCCTAGACTTATTCTACATGTTGTTGTGTTAAACCCCTAGACTTATTCTACATGTTGTTGTTGTGTTAAACCCCTAGACTTATTCTCCATGTTGTTGTTGTTGTGTTAAACCCCTAGACTTATTCTACATGTTGTTGTTGTGTTAAACCCCTAGACTTATTCTCCATGTTGTTGTTGTTGTGTTAAACCCCTAGACTTATTCTACATGTTGTTGTTGTGTTAAACCCCTAGACTTATTCTACATGTTGAGGTGTTAAACCCTAGACTTATTGTATGTTGAGGTGTTAAACCCCTAGACTTATTCTACATGTTGAGGTGTTAAACCCCTAGACTTATTCTACATGTTGTTGTTGTGTTAAACCCCTAGACTTATTCTCCATGTTGTTGTTGTTGTTGTTGTGTTAAACCCCTAGACTTATTCCACATGTTGTTGTGTTAAACCCCTAGACTTATTCCACATGTTGTTGTGTTAAACCCCTAGACTTATTCTACATGTTGTTGTGTTAAACCCCTAGACTTATTCTACATGTTGTTGTGTTAAACCCCTAGACTTATTCTACATGTTGTTGTTGTTGTGTTAAACCCCTAGACTTATTCTACATGTTGTTGTTGTGTTAAACCCCTAGACTTATTCTCCATGTTGTTGTTGTTGTGTTAAACCCCTAGACTTATTCTACATGTTGTTGTTGTTGTGTTAAACCCCTAGACTTATTCTACATGTTGTTGTTGTTGTGTTAAACCCCTAGACTTATTCTACATGTTGTTGTTGTTGTGTTAAACCCCTAGACTTATTCTACATGTTGTTGTTGTGTTAAACCCCTAGACTTATTCCACATGTTGTTGTGTTAAACCCCTAGACTTATTCTACATGTTGTTGTGTTAAACCCCTAGACTTATTCTACATGTTGAGGTGTTAAACCCCTAGACTTATTCTACATGTTGAGGTGTTAAACCCCTAGACTTATTCTACATGTTGAGGTGTTAAACCCCTAGACTTATTCTACATGTTGAGGTGTTAAACCCCTAGACTTATTCTCCATGTTGTTGTTGTGTTAAACCCCTAGACTTATTCTCCATGTTGTTGTTGTTGTTGTGTTAAACCCCTAGACTTATTCTCCATGTTGTTGTTGTTGTTGTGTTAAACCCCTAGACTTATTCTCCATGTTGTTGTTGTTGTGTTAAACCCCTAGACTTATTCTACATGTTGTTGTTGTGTTAAACCCCTAGACTTATTCTCCATGTTGTTGTTGTTGTTGTGTTAAACCCCTAGACTTATTCTCCATGTTGTTGTTGTTGTTGTGTTAAACCCCTAGACTTATTCTCCATGTTGTTGTTGTTGTGTTAAACCCCTAGACTTATTCTCCATGTTGTTGTTGTTGTGTTAAACCCCTAGACTTATTCTCCATGTTGTTGTTGTTGTGTTAAACCCCTAGACTTATTCTCCATGTTGTTGTTGTGTTAAACCCCTAGACTTATTCTCCATGTTGTTGTTGTTGTTGTGTTAAACCCCTAGACTTATTCTACATGTTGTTGTTGTTGTGTTAAACCCCTAGACTTATTCTCCATGTTGTTGTTGTTGTGTTAAACCCCTAGACTTATTCTACATGTTGTTGTTGTGTTAAACCCCTAGACTTATTCTACATGTTGTTGTTGTGTTAAACCCCTAGACTTATTCTACATGTTGTTGTGTTAAACCCCTAGACTTATTCTACATGTTGTTGTGTTAAACCCCTAGACTTATTCTCCATGTTGTTGTTGTTGTGTTAAACCCCTAGACTTATTCTCCATGTTGTTGTTGTTGTATTAAACCCCTAGACTTATTCTCCATGTTGTTGTTGTTGTGTTAAACCCCTAGACTTATTCTCCATGTTGTTGTTGTTGTGTTAAACCCCTAGACTTATTCTCCATGTTGTTGTTGTTGTTGTTGTGTTAAACCCCTAGACTTATTCTACATGTTGTTGTTGTGTTAAACCCCTAGACTTATTCTACATGTTGTTGTTGTGTTAAACCCCTAGACTTATTCTACATGTTGTTGTTGTGTTAAACCCCTAGACTTATTCTACATGTTGTTGTGTTAAACCCCTAGACTTATTCTACATGTTGTTGTTGTGTTAAACCCTAGACTTATTCTACATGTTGTTGTTGTGTTAAACCCCTAGACTTATTCTACATGTTGTTGTTGTGTTAAACCCCTAGACTTATTCTACATGTTGTTGTGTTAAACCCCTAGACTTATTCTACATGTTGTTGTGTTAAACCCCTAGACTTATTCTACATGTTGTTGTGTTAAACCCCTAGACTTATTCCACATGTTGTTGTTGTGTTAAACCCCTAGACTTATTCCACATGTTGTTGTTGTGTTAAACCCCGAGACTTATTCTACATGTTGTTGTGTTAAATCCCTAGACTTATTCTACATGTTGTTATGGTGTTAAACCCCTAGACTTATTCTACATGTTGTTGTGTTAAACCCCTAGACTTATTCCACATGTTGTTGTGTTAAACCCCTAGACTTATTCCACATGTTGTTGTGTTAAACCCCTAGACTTATTCTACATGTTGTTGTGTTAAACCCCTAGACTTATTCCACATGTTGTTGTGTTAAACCCCTAGACTTATTCTACATGTTGTTGTGTTAAACCCCTAGACTTATTCCACATGTTGTAGTGTTAAACCCCTAGACTTATTCTACATGTTGTTGTGTTAAACCCCTAGACTTATTCCACATGCTGTTGTGTTAAACCCCTAGACTTATTCCACATGCTGTTGTGTTAAACCCCTAGACTTATTCCACATGTTGTTGTGTTAAACCCCTAGACTTATTCTACATGTTGTTGTTGTGTTAAACCCCTAGACTTATTCTACATGTTGTTGTTGTGTTAAACCCCTAGACTTATTCTACATGTTGTTGTTGTGTTAAACCCCTAGACTTATTCTCCATGTTGTTGTTGTGTTAAACCCCTAGACTTATTCTCCATGTTGTTGTTGTGTTAAACCCCTAGACTTATTCCACATGTTGTGTTAAACCCCTAGACTTATTCTACATGTTGTGGTGTTAAACCCCTAGACTTATTCCACATGTTGTGTTAAACCCCTAGACTTATTCTACATGTTGTTGTTGTGTTAAACCCCTAGACTAATTCCACATGTTGTGTTAAACCCCTAGACTTATTCCACATGTTGTTGTGTTAAACCCCTAGACTAATTCCACATGTGTTAAACCCCTAGACTTATTCCACATGTTGTTGTGTTAAACCCCTAGACTTATTCCACATGTTGTGTTAAACCCCTAGACTTATTCCACATGTTGTTGTGTTAAACCCCTAGACTTATTCCACATGTTGTTGTGTTAAACCCCTAGACTTATTCCACATGTTGTTGTGGTGTTAAACCCCTAGACTTATTCTTCATGTTGTTGTGTTAAACCCCTAGACTTATTCTACATGTTGTTGTGTTAAACCCCTAGACTTATTCTACATGTTGTTGTTGTGTTAAACCCCTAGACTTATTCTACATGTTGTTGTTGTGTTAAACCCCTAGACTTATTCTACATGTTGTTGTTGTGTTAAACCCCTAGACTTATTCTACATGTTGTTGTGTTAAACCCCTAGACTTATTCTACATGTTGTTGTGTTAAACCCCTAGACTTATTCCACATGTTGTTGTTGTTGTGTTAAACCCCTAGACTTATTCCACATGCTGTTGTGTTAAACCCCTAGACTTATTCTACATGTTGTTATGGTGTTAAACCCCTAGACTTATTCTACATGTTGTTGTGTTAAACCCCTAGACTTATTCTACATGTTGTTGTGTTAAACCCCTAGACTTATTCTACATGTTGTTGTGTTAAACCCCTAGACTTATTCTACATGTTGTGTTAAACCCCTAGACTTATTCTACATGTTGTTATGGTGTTAAACCCCTAGACTTATTCTACATGTTGTTATGGTGTTAAACCCCTAGACTTATTCTACATGTTGTTATGGTGTTAAACCCCTAGACTTATTCTACATGTTGTTATGGTGTTAAACCCCTAGACTTATTCTACATGTTGTTATGGTGTTAAACCCCTAGACTTATTCTACATGTTGTTGTGTTAAACCCCTAGACTTATTCTACATGTTGTTGTGTTAAACCCCTAGACTTATTCCACATGCTGTTGTGTTAAACCCTAGACTTATTCCACATGTTGTTGTGTTAAACCCTAGACTTATTCCACATGCTGTTGTGTTAAACCCCTAGACTTATTCCACATGCTGTTGTGTTAAACCCCTAGACTTATTCTACATGTTGAGGTGTTAAACCCCTAGACTTATTCTACATGTTGTTGTTGTTGTTGTGTTAAACCCCTAGACTTATTCCACATGTTGTTGTGTTAAACCCTAGACTTATTCCACATGTTGTTGTGTTAAACCCCAGACTTATTCCACATGTTGTTGTGTTAAACCCTAGACTTATTCACATGTTGTGTTAAACCCTAGACTTATTCCACATGTTGTTGTGTTAAACCCCTAGACTTATTCCACATGTTGTGTTAAACCCCTAGACTTATTCCACATGTTGTTGTGTTAAACCCCTAGACTTATTCTACATGTTGTTGTGTTAAACCCTAGACTTATTCTACATGTTGTTGTGTTAAACCCTAGACTTATTCTACATGTTGTTGTGTTAAACCCTAGACTTATTCCACATGTGTAGAATGTATGCACACATGACTGTAAGACACTTTGGATAAAAGCGTCTGCTAAATGGCATATATTATTATTATTATTATTATTGTGGTGTTAAACCCCTAGACTTATTCCACATGTTGAGGTGTTAAAGCCTGAAATCTTAATGGATTAAATACATTTCCATTGATCATCCTTGATGTCACTACAACTTCATTAGAGTCCAGCCGGTGGAGCGACCCAGAACTGTTGTGTGTGTGTGTGTGTGTGTGTGTGTGTGTGTGTGTGTGTGTGTGTGTGTGTGTGTGTGTGTGTGTGTGTGTGTGTGTGTGTGTGTGTGTGTGTGTGTGTGTGCCAGGTGTGTGTGTGAGGTAGAGAAAGTGTGTGTGTGAGCCAGGTGTGTGTGTGTAGAGTGTGTGTGTGTGTGGTGGTGGTGTTACTGACCTCTGCGAGAGGCCTCCATGTCCTCTAGAAACTGTCCCAACAGCGTGGTAGAGAAGGTTAGGTCTGCTACCCAGAACTGTTCCAGGCAGGAGCACACACACAGGTAGAGACAGAGGTTCGCAACCAGGCAGGGAGGACACAGGTAGACACACAGGGAGCACACAGGCAGGAGGACACACAGTTAGCGCACAGATTCGCACACACAGTTCAGGAGGAGACAGTTCACACACAGGGTTCGAACCACAGGAGGAGACAGTTCGACACACAGTTCGCACACACAGGCACACACAGTTCGCACACACAGTTCGCACACACAGTTCAGGACACACAGTTAGCACACACAGTTCGCACACACAGTTCGGACACAGTTCGCACACACAGTTCGCACACACAGTTCGCACACACAGTTCGCGCGCACACACAGTTCGCACACAGTTCACACACACAGTTGACTTGTGTAAAACCAGAGGTGTCCAACTCATTTTGCCCCAGGGTCCGTATTCAGTGTTCAGAGGTCCGGGCGGCTGCACTCTACTTATTGTGTCATTGCAGGCCATTTCCAGGAAACGACTCCACTATTGATAGTGTTGGGAATTTGATGGTCCTTGACTGCCAATAAACTATGAATAGGGTCCATAATCAGTTTGGTTTTAATCCATTTAAACTATATGGAGTTCAACTCAAACCACCTGTGGGGTCCTGATTGGATTCCCCGTGACAAGCCTGGTGTAAAACATACACTGGTGTCAACTACAGACCTGCAGAAATCTGTCCAACCCCACTGAACTCGGATTATATTCTATAACTAAGAGGAAGATGGAAAACGTGTGTGTCTACTCACCTGAGACCTGCTGAGTCAGAGACTGTTTCTGTGTGTGGTCAATGTGCCAGCCCACCAAGATATCCACCGTATCCTGTCACACACACACAACAGGCAAGGTCAACACAACACACATACTTCACTGTAGACACTCTGGGGGACATTAAGAAGACCTGCTGGTAGAGACAGAGGGAGAGAACCAGGCAGGAGGAGACGAGGTAGAGAGGGAGCGAACCAGGCAGGAGGAGACGAGGTAGAGAGAGAGGGAGCGAACCAGGCAGTAGGAGACGAGGTAGACAGAGAGGGAGAGAACCAGGCAGTAGGAGACGAGGTAGACAGAGAGGGAGCGAGCCAGGCAGTAGGAGACGAGGTAGTGAAAGAGGGAGCGAGCCAGGCAGTAGGACACGAGGTAGACAGAGGGAGAGAACCAGGCAGGAGGAGATGAGGTAGAGAGAGAGGGAGCGAACCAGGCAGGAGGAGACGAGGTAGTGAGAGAGGGAGCGAGCCAGGCAGTAGGAGATGAGGTAGTGAAAGAGGGAGCGAGCCAGGCAGTAGGAGATGAGGTAGTGAAAGAGGGAGAGAACCAGGCAGTAGGAGATGAAGTAGAGAAAGAGGGAGAGAACCAGGCAGTAGGAGATGAGGTAGTGAAAGAGGGAGAGAGCCAGGCAGTAGGAGATGAGGTAGTGAAAGAGGGAGAGAACCAGGCAGTAGGAGACGAGGTAGTGAGAGAGGGAGAGAACCAGGCAGTAGGAGACGAGGTAGTGAAAGAGGGAGAGAACCAGGCAGTAGGAGACGAGGTAGTGAAAGAGGGAGAGAACCAGGCAGTAGGAGACGAGGTAGAGAAAGAGGGAGAGAACCAGGCAGTAGGAGATGAAGTAGAGAAAGAGGGAGAGAACCAGGCAGTAGGAGAAGAAAGAAACACCACCAGATGCTCACATTTGACGTCTGAAGTTGGCGCAAGTGTGTGTGTGTGTGTGTGTGTGTGTGTGTGTGTGTGTGTGTGTGTGTGTGTGTGTGTGTGTGTGTGTGTGTGTTGCCACTCACTCTGAAGTTGGTGCTGAAGACGTGTGTGTGTGTGTGTGTGTGGCCACTCACTCTGAAGTTGGCGCAAGTGTGTGTGTGTGGCCACTCACTCTGAAGTTGGTGCTGAGGACGTGTGTGTGTGTGTGTGTGTGTGTGTGTGTGTGTGTGTGTGTGTGTGTGTGTGTGTGTGTGTGTGTGTGTGTGTGTGTGTGTGTGTGTGTGTGTGTGACCACTCACTCTGAAGTTGGTGCTGAAGACGTGTGGGTAGCAGCGGGCCACCTGCAGGATGCAGCGGACGCTCTGACACAGCAGCTCCGGCGTGTCCAGGTTCTCCAGGATGGACTGCAGGCTACTCATCACCAGCTGACACAAAACATGACACAGACTGTCAGTTACCCACCCTGCCCCTCTCTCAACGTAACCGTCCCTAACAACAACCCTGGGCCTTATAACAAAAACAAATCAGGGTATGAGTGCTGATCTAGGATCAGGCACCCCCCTGTTCAATGTCATCTTATTCATTGTGATCTAAAAAGGTCAAAGCGATCCCAAGTCAGCCCTCCTACTGTGAGACAATATGAACAGGGCCCTGATTCCTCCTACTGTGAGACACTATGAACGGGGCCCTGGTTCCTCCTACTGTGAGACACTATGAACGGGGCCCTGGTTCCTCCTACTGTGAGACACTATGAACGGGGCCCTGGTTCCTCCTACTGTGAGACACTATGAACGGGGCCCTGGTTCCTCCTACTGTGAGACAATATGAACAGGGCCCTGATTCCTCCTACTGTGAGACACTATGAACGGGGCCCTGGTTCCTCCTACTGTGAGACACTATGAACGGGGCCCTGGTTCCTCCTACTGTGAGACACTATGAACGGGGCCCTGGTTCCTCCTACTGTGAGACACTATGAACGGGGCCCTGGTTCCTCCTACTGTGAGACAATATGAACAGGGCCCTGATTCCTCCTACTGTGAGACACTATGAACGGGGCCCTGGTTCCTCCTACTGTGAGACACTATGAACGGGGCCCTGGTTCCTCCTACTGTGAGGCACTATGAACGGGGCCCTGGTTCCTCCTACTGTGAGACACTATGAACGGGGCCCTGGTTCCTCCTACTGTGAGACACTATGAACGGGGCCCTGGTTCCTCCTAGTGAGACACTATGAACAGGGCCCTGGTTCCTCCTACTGTGAGACACTATGAACGGGGCCCTGGTTCCTCCTACTGTGAGACACTATGAACGGGGCCCTGGTTCCTCCTACTGTGAGACACTATGAACGGGGCCCTGGTTCCTCCTACTGTGAGACACT
>NW_025749196.1:20000-26697 GCF_021184085.1 Oncorhynchus gorbuscha
GTCTAGTCTGTTATACTAGCCGTCTAGTCTGTTATACTAGCCGTCTAGTCTGTTATACTAGCCGTCTAGTCTGTTATACTAGCCGTCTAGTCTGTTATACTAGCCGTCTAGTCTGTTATACCAGCCGCCTAGTCTGTTATACTAGCCGCCTAGTCTGTTATACTAGCCGTCTAGTCTGTTATACTAGCCGCCTAGTCTGTTATACTAGCCGCCTAGTCTGTTATACTAGCCGCCTAGTCTGTTATACTAGCCGTCTAGTCTGTTATACTAGCCGTCTAGTCTGTTATACTAGCCGCCTAGTCTGTTATACTAGCCGCCTAGTCTGTTATACTAGCCGTCTAGTCTGTTATACTAGCCGTCTAGTCTGTTATACTAGCCGCCTAGTCTGTTATACTAGCCGTCTAGTCTGTTATACTAGCCGCCTAGTCTGTTATACTAGCCGTCTAGTCTGTTATACTAGCCGTCTAGTCTGTTATACTAGCCGCCTAGTCTGTTATACTAGCCGTCTGGTCTGTTATACTAGCCGTCTGGTCTGTTATACTAGCCGCCTGGTCTGTTATACTAGCCGCCTGGTCTGTTATACTAGCCGCCTGGTCTGTTATACTAGCCGCCTGGTCTGTTATACTAGCCGTCTGGTCTGTTATACTAGCCGTCTGGTCTGTTATACTAGCCGTCTGGTCTGTTATACTAGCCGTCTGGTCTGTTATACTAGCCGTCTGGTCTGTTATACTAGCCGTCTGGTCTGTTATACTAGCCGTCTAGTCTGTTATACTAGCGGTCTAGTCTGTTATACTAGCTGTCTAGTCTGTTATACTAGCTGTCTAGTCTGTTATACTAGCGGTCTAGTCTGTTATACTAGCCGTCTAGTCTGTTATACTAGCTGTCTTGTCTGTGTTTTATAAAGGTGCAATGAGCATAAAACACAGTTTATAGAAGGAATTGGCATCTCATTTTGAGAGATAAACATCTTATCCAGGTAGGCCCCTTGACTTCAACATCAAAAGGAAGTGACCAGACAGTTGGAGACAGACAGAAAGTGACCAGACAGTTGGAGACAGACAGGAAGTGACCAGACAGTTGGAGACAGACAGGAAGTGACCAGACAGTTGGAGACAGACAGGAAGTGACCAGACAGTTGGAGACAGACAGGAAGTGACCAGACAGTTGGAGACAGACAGGAAGTGACCAGACAGTTGGAGACAGACAGGAAGTGACCAGACAGTTGGAGACAGACAGAAAGTGACCAGACAGTTGGAGACAGACAGGAAGTGACCAGACAGTTGGAGACAGACAGGAAGTGACCAGACAGTTGGAGACAGACAGGAAGTGACCAGACAGTTGGAGACAGACAGGAAGTGACCAGACAGTTGGAGACAGACAGGAAGTGACCAGACAGTTGGAGACAGACAGGAAGTGACCAGACAGTTGGAGACAGACAGGAAGTGACCAGACAGTTGGAGACAGACAGGAAGTGACCAGACAGGAAGTGACCAGACAGGAAGTGACCAGACAGTTGGAGACACACAGGAAGTGACCAGACAGTTGGAGACACACAGGAAGTGACCAGACACACAGGAAGTGACCAGACAGTTGGAGACACACAGGAAGTGACCAGACAGTTGGAGACACACAGGAAGTGACCAGACAGTTGGAGACACACAGGAAGTGACCAGACAGTTGGAGACACACAGGAAGTGACCAGACAGTTGGAGACACACAGGAAGTGACCAGACAGTTGGAGACACACAGGAAGTGACCAGACAGTTGGAGACACACAGGAAGTGACCAGACAGTTGGAGACACACAGGAAGTGACCAGACAGTTGGAGACACACAGGAAGTGACCAGACAGTTGGAGACACACAGGAAGTGACCAGACAGTTGGAGACACACAGGAAGTGACCAGACAGTTGGAGACACACAGGAAGTGACCAGACAGTTGGAGACAGACAGGAAGTGACCAGACAGTTGGAGACAGACAGGAAGTGACCAGACAGTTGGAGACACACAGGAAGTGACCAGACAGTTGGAGACACACAGGAAGTGACCAGACAGGAAGTGACCAGACAGTTGGAGACACACAGGAAGTGACCAGACAGTTGGAGACACACAGGAGGGTGTATTCATAACAGTTCAACTGTTCTAGCTTGTTATTAACAAGCAAATAGCTCCAGGTTGACTAGACCTATTACGATATGCTGGCTACCCACCAGCACGTGGGCTTATGCTGCAGAGATCGTTGATGAGATCTGTGGTAATGGTCTGTAACGTCTGCTACCAGAAGTCACTCATTATTAGTGGATGTGCATTATGCACGCTTCTGCTTAGAACTATTTACAAAAAAAAAAGGAATTTTTCATCAACTTTAGAAGTCTTATTGCAGTCTGGAATAGAACCAGGGACTCCTCTAGAACTGAGATGCAGGTTCTTAAACCGCTGTGATACAGTCTGGAATCGAACCAGGGACTGTAGTGACTCCTCTACCACAGAGACATAAAGACCAGAGACATAAAGACCAGAGACATAAAGACCAGAGACAAAGACCAGAGACATAAAGACCAGAGACAAAGACCATTTCAGATGGAGACTCTTTGGCTCTGATGGGGAACTTCCTCTTACCTTTCATTCAAAATATCATTCAGGGTACTGAGGATCGTATCCAACTGTTTCACCAGGGCCTGGTGGGAGAGAGGGGGGAGAGAGAGGGGGCGAGAGAGAAGGGGAGGGCGAGAGAGGGGGGCGAGAGAGAGGAACACAATCAGTGTCAAACAGGGAGAGAACACAGTTCTACCACTACCCCGAGTCTAAACACAGCCAAGAGTAGTGCACTACCCGGGGGCCTACAGTAGTGCACTACCCGGGGGCCTACAGTAGTGCACTACCCGGGGGCCTACAGTAGTGCACTACCCGGGGGCCTACAGTAGTGCACTACCCGGGGGCCTACAGTAGTGCACTACCCGGGGGCCTACAGTAGTGCACTACCCGGGGGCCTACAGTAGTGCACTACCCGGGGGCCTACAGTAGTGCACTACCCGGGGGCCTACAGTAGTGTCATCAGAGTGAGTGATAAACTACCCAGATAGATGGATATGATTGATGACCTCACCACTGATGTCATCAGAATGATAAACTACCCAGGTAGATGGATATGATTGATGACCTCACCACTGATGTCATCAGAGTGAGTGATAAACTACCCAGGTAGATGGATATGATTGATGACCTCACCACTGATGTCAGAGTGATAAACTACCCAGGTAGATGGATATGATTGATGACCTCACCACTGATGTCATCAGAGTGAGTGATAAACTACCCAGGTAGATGGATATGATTGATGACCTCACCACTGATGTCAGAGTGATAAACTACCCAGGTAGATGGATATGATTGATGACCTCACCACTGATGTCATCAGAGTGAGTGATAAACTACCCAGGTAGATGGATATGATTGATGACCTCACCACTGATGTCATCAGAGTGATAAACTACCCAGGTAGATGGATATGATTGATGACCTCACCACTGATGTCATCAGAGTGAGTGATAAACTACCCAGGTAGATGGATATGATTGATGACCTCACCACTGATGTCATCAGAGTGAGTGATAAACTACCCAGGTAGATGGATATGATTGATGACCTCACCACTGATGTCAGAGTGATAAACTACCCAGATAGATGGATATGATTGATGACCTCACCACTGATGTCATCAGAGTGATAAACTACCCAGGTAGATGGATATGATTGATGACCTCACCACTGATGTCAGAGTGATAAACTACCCAGGTAGATGGATAGATAGTTGGAGTTGGAAGTTCACATACACATTAGCCAAATACATAAACTCAATATTTCACAATTCCTGACATTTAATCCTAGTAAAAATTCCCTGTCTTAGGTCAGGTAGGATCACCACTTCATTTTAAGAATGTGAAGTCAGAATAATAGTAGAAAGAATGATTTATTTCAGATTTTATTTCATTCATCACATTCCCAGTGGGTCAAAAGTTTACATACACTCAATTAGCATTTGGTAGCTGTGCCTTTAAATTGTTTAACTTGGGTCAAACGTTTCGGGTAGCCTTCCACAAGCTTCCCACAATAAGTTGGGTGAATATTGGCCCATTCCTCCTGACAGAGCTGGTGTAACTGAGTCAGGTTTGTAGGCCTCTTTGCTCGAAAATGCTTTTTCAGTTCTGCCCACAAATGTTCTATAGGATTGAGGTCAGGGCTTTGATGGCCACTTCAATACCTTGACTTTGTTGTCCTTAAGCCATTTTGCCACAACTTTGGAAGCATGCTTGGTGTCATTGTCCATTTGGGACCAAGCTTCAACTTCCTGACTGATGTGTTGAGATGTTGCTTCAATATATCCACATCATTTCCCCTCATGATGCCATCCATTTTGTTTCTGAGGTCTTGGCTGATTTCTTTTGATTTTCCCATGATGTCAAGCAAAGAGGCACTGAGTTTGAAGGTAGGCCTTGAAATACATCTACAGGTACACCTCCAGTTGACTCAAATAATGTCAATTAGCCTATCAGAAGCTTCTAAAGCCATGACATCATTTTCTGGAATTTTCCAAGCTGTTTAAAGGCACAGTCAACTTAGTGGATGTAAACTTCTGACCCACTGGAATTGTGATACAGTGAATTATAAGTGAAATAATCTGTCCGTTAAAAATTGTTGGAAAAATAACTTGTGTCATGCACAAAGTAGATGTCCTAACCGACTTGCCAAAACTATTGTTTAAGACGTGGAGTAGTTGAAAAACAAGTTCTAATGACTCCAACCTAAGTGTATGTCAACTAGTTCTAATGACTCCAACCTAAGTGTATGTCAACTAGTTCTAATGACTCCAACCTAAGTGTATGTCAACTAGTTCTAATGACTCCAACCTAAGTGTATGTCAACTAGTTCTAATGACTCCAACCTAAGTGTATGTCAACTAGTTCTAATGACTCCAACCTAAGTGTATGTCAACTAGTTCTAATGACTCCAACCTCAGTGTATGTCAACTAGTTCTAATGACTCCAACCTCAGTGTATGTCAACTAGTTCTAATGACTCCAACCTCAGTGTATGTCAACTAGTTCTAATGACTCCAACCTCAGTGTATGTCAACTAGTTCTAATGACTCCAACCTCAGTGTATGTCAACTAGTTCTAATGACTCCAACCTCAGTGTATGTCAACTAGTTCTAATGACTCCAACCTCAGTGTATGTCAACTAGTTCTAATGACTCCAACCTCAGTGTATGTCAACTAGTTCTAATGACTCCAACCTAAGTGTATGTCAACTAGTTCTAATGACTCCAACCTCAGTGTATGTAAACTAGTTCTAATGACTCCAACCTAAGTGTATGTCAACTAGTTAATGGACTCCAACCTAAGTGTATGTCAACTAGTTCTAATGACTCCAACCTAAGTGTATGTCAACTAGTTCTAATGACTCCAACCTAAGTGTATGTCAACTAGTTAATGGACTCCAACCTAAGTGTATGTCAACTAGTTTTAATGACTCCAACCTCAGTGTATGTCAACTAGTTTTAATGGACTCCAACCTAAGTGTATGTCAACTAGTTCTAATGACTCCAACCTAAGTGTATGTCAACTAGTTAATGGACTCCAACCTAAGTGTATGTCAACTAGTTCTAATGACTCCAACCTCAGTGTATGTAAACTAGTTCTAATGACTCCAACCTAAGTGTATGTAAACTAGTTCTAATGACTCCAACCTAAGTGTATGTAAACTAGTTCTAATGACTCCAACCTAAGTGTATGTCAACTAGTTCTAATGACTCCAACCTAAGTGTATGTCAACTAGTTCTAATTACTCCAACCTAAGTGTATGTCAACTAGTTAATGGACTCCAACCTAAGTGTATGTCAACTAGTTCTAATTACTCCAACCTCAGTGTATGTCAACTAGTTTTAATTACTCCAACCTAAGTGTATGTAAACTTCCCACTTCAACTGTAGATATGATCGATGACCTCACCACTTTGTTGTCAGAGTGAGTGATGAACTCCCGGAGCTGTCTGACAGTGGCCAGCCGGCGGTCCCTGTCCTCCTCGCGGGACACACGGCGCAGGAGGTTGGACAGGCGAGACTCATCAGAGTGAGACATCCCTCTGTCTGTAAGGGGGGGACAGAGAGAGGGATGGAAAAAACAGGAAAAGAGGGAGAGAGGGCGGGATGTAAAGAGAGATGGAGAAAGAGATTGAAAGAGGGGAATGGAGAGATGAAATGGTGAAATAGAATTCAGAAATTTTGCCATTTTATCTAAGAGAACCAAGTAGTGATTTCCAAACCCATCCTCAGAACCCCCAGGCGCTCCAGGGATTTGATCTATTCCACAGAACCTGATTCAACTGGTCAACTAATCATCAAGACCTTGACTAGGTGAATCGGGTGTATTAAGACAGGGGAGAGGTCTGACGACGGCCCCCAGGGGGGAGAGGTCTGACGACGGCCCCCAGGGGGTAGAGGTCTGACGACGACCCCCGGGGGGAGAGGTCTGACGACGGCCCCCGGGGGGAGAGGTCTGACGACGGCCCCCGGGGGGAGAGGTCTGACGACGGCCCCCGGGGAGGAGAGGTCTGGCGGCAGCCCCCCGGGGGGAGGTCTGGCGGCAGCCCCCCGGGGGGAGAGGTCTGGCGGCAGCCCCCCGGGGGGAGAGGTCTGGCGGC
>NW_025749197.1:5000-26695 GCF_021184085.1 Oncorhynchus gorbuscha
ATAGATGTTTCTTTATTCTCATTACATTACAATACATTTCCATGTACTGTAATGTCCAATGGGATGTGGATGAACACAGGTGACTGTTATTTTCTTGTCTTCTGTGTGGGTCAGATCAGTAGAGTTGTTGTATAACCTCTGTGTCAGGGGAGTTGTGCTTGTTTCAGCACAGGCCTTTCCAGCTGATGAACAGTTTCTGCATCACTGCATCTGTGTAAACAATAAGAAAACACACACACACACACACACACACACACACACACACACACACACACACACACACACACACACACACACACACACACACACACACACACACACACACACACACACACACACACACACACACACACACACACACACACACACACACACACACTGTCACGGCTTCCGCCGGAGTCGGTCCCTCTCCTTGTTCGGGCGGTGTTTGGCGGTCAACGTCAGTCACCGGCCTTCTAGCCATCACTGATCCATTTTTCATTTTCTATTGGTTTTGTCTTGTCTTCCTTCACACCTGGTTCCAATCCCATCAATTACATGTTGTGTATTTAACCCTCTGTTTCCCCTCATGTCCTTGTCAGAGATTGTTTGCTTGTATGTGATGTGCATGTATTATGTTGGTGTGTGATGGGTTTTGTACTCACTTTTGTTATTTTGTACATTTGATTTTTGGAGTTTTATCAGCATTTATTAAACAACTCTGTTTTTTACCAAGTTCGTTCTCCTTATACTTCTAATTTATTTATTGTCCTATCATGGGGAACTACATTTTTCAAATCAATTATACATCTAATTTATTTATTTATGGTCCTATATTGATGGAACGGTCCACAATCCTATACCCTAGACACCCACCTGAACGACCAGATACTAAGGAGAAGTCCCTATCTGTTTTATGGGCCTGCTGTAAGCGGTCTGTATGCAGCCAAAATGCAGTCAGAGACCTTCTAGAGCAGCACCGCCGCCTCAAGATTCTGAACCTGCCTGGCAGGGTTGGTCCTGCAAAGCCAAAGCCCCCTGATGAGAGTCCATAATATACAAGGAAATTCTCAAAGCTGCTAATGAGAACCTGGACAACCTTGTACCTAGCCGGTGGGGATTCCGGTGGGGTGCCCCCACCCAGGCAGTGGCAGTGCTGGCAACACTAGCTGCAGTAAGCCATGGGGAAGGGGTCACACTCAGACATTCAGAGAGGGGGCATATTATTGTGGCCCTGGTGGCACAAAATCAAAGGTCTGACTGCACGGAGATACTTGTGAATATGGTCACTACGGGGACCATGTGTGGGTGTTTTAGGGTTTCAGGGTAACGGGGTATATCTGACCTCCATCACCTAGGACATGACAATGTGTGTGTGTGTGTGTGTGTGTGTGTGTGTGTGTGTGTGTGTGTGTGTGTGTGTGTGTGTGTGTGTGTGTGTGTGTGTGTGTGTGTGTGTGTGTGTGTGTGTGTGTGTGTGTGTGTGTGTGTGTGTGTGTGTGTCATGTATGCTAAAAATGCATATTTGAAAATACATATGGCATAGCCTACACATATTGTCATGTTTTGTCATTTATTATCTTGTCTTGTCCCTGTGCTTCCCATTCTATTCGTTTCCCTCTGCTGGTCTTATTAGGTTCTTTCCCTCTTTCTATCCCTCTCTCTCCCCCTCCCTCTCTCACTCTCTCGCTCTCTCTTCTCTCTATCGTTCCGTTCCTGCTCCCAGCTGTTCCTATTCCCCTAATCAATCATTTAGTCTTCCCACACCTGTTCCCGATCCTTTCCCCTGATTAGAGTCCCTATTTCTTCCTTTGTGTTCCGTTCCTGTCCTGTCGGTTCCTTGTTTAGAATTCACCGTGCTGTGATTGTGTATCGCCCTGTCGTGTCGTGTTTTCCTCAGATGCTGCGTGGTGAGCAGGTGTCTGAGTCTGTCTGGTTCGAGTGCCTTCCCGAGGCAACCTGCTGTTCACCTGCTGTTCAAGATCGAGTCTCCAGTTTGTCCTCGTCATTTCGAGTGAAAGTTGTGTTTTTTTGTTTGTATTCACTTTACTGGATTAAAGACTCTGTTTTCGCCAAGTCGCTTTTGGGTCCTCTTTCACCTGCATGACACATATAGCATACATTGCAGTACAATCTTCTCTAAAACATAGTTGTACAATGTGCTCTGCAATAAGAATTCTAAACCAGATAAGTTATCAAATAGCAGCTGCCCAATATCATGGCAAACATAATGTTGGATGCATTGGAATATACAGTAAGGTATCGAGAATGATACCTGTAGGATTATATGAAAAGCAGTTGGGAATTGAATAAGTTTCAAACACTAAATGTTCAGTGAATGTGAGTATATTTAGTTTGATGGACCTTTGATGGAGACTATAGAACTGTCAGCAACTCATGCTTCAGTATTCCCCCTTGTCTCTAGGAGCATTTGCGTGACCAGGCCCCATAGGCATATAGAAAGAATCCCACCCTGGTCAACAGTGTAGCTGATCAATGTAGAGAGAGACAAGTGCCTCAGCAGAATACAATCTAAAGCTTGTGTGGTTCACAGATGAGAACTCTACCATTTATGGCAAAAGCCTGGGCTCCTGACAGGGGCAATAGAACTCTTCCCACTGCATGATACAATAGTAAAATAATCAGTTTGACAGCTGTTAAACTGATTCTACGTTGAATTTAGTCTTCGAGATGTTGAAACAAGCATGTGTATCTGTAGCTGGTTTTCTTCACCTCTAAACGCACTAGACACTGTAAGACAAAAGGTAAGACAAAAGGTTGCTGTGTTCTAAGTTGGGATTCATCTTACAGCTGCCAATGACGGTATCACGTTTTATAACTAAATAGTTGAATAAAAAAAAATAAAAAAATACTTTACCAGATAGCAGTTTGTCAGATGCAGATCTACCTTATATGTCAAACAGCTCTCTACTACCTTATATGTGGATAACCTGATTGTCAGATGTGATTATCAGAGATAGTAACAAATTCTGATTGGTTTACAGTGTAGTACTCGGCGGCATTTGCCTATCGAGCTAGCGAATATAAAAGTAAATGTGTTCAGAGCAAATAAATATGCACAATATGTAAAAACCAGCTCATCCCTTAACAGAGATCGATCATCTCAAAAACTTAAGCAGACAGCTTGCTACTGTCCACCACCAACATCACATACGCTGTTGCTACTGTTTATGATCTTCACCTCTACCTGTATGTATATATATTCCTCAATTACCTCATACCTTTGCACATTGACTTGTTACTGGTACCCTGTGTATCGAGCCAAGCTACCGTTACTCATTGTGTATTTATTCCTTGTGTTGTAATTGTATTTTATTCTATATAATTCTAATCCCCCCCTAATAGATGGTTCAGTAGAGTGTGCGTTCTCAACACCCTGTGTTGTTATTTTATTTGATTCTATATAATTCTAATCCCCCCCTAATAGATGGTTCAGTAGAGTGTGCGTTCTCAACACCCTGTGTTGTTATTTTATTTGATTCTATATAATTCTAATCCTCCCCTAATAGATGGTTCAGTAGAGTGTGCGTTCTCAACACCCTGTGTTGTTATTTTATTTGATTCTATATAATTCTAATCCCCCTAATAGATGGTTCAGTAGAGTGTGCGTTCTCAACACCCTGTGTTGTTATTTTATTTGATTCTATATAATTCTAATCCCCCTAATAGATGGTTCAGTAGAGTGTGCGTTCTCAACACCCTGTGTTGTTATTTTATTTGATTCTATATAATTCTAATCCCCCTAATAGATGGTTCAGTAGAGTGTGCGTTCTCAACACCCTGTGTTGTTATTTTATTTGATTCTATATAATTCTAATCCCCCTAATAGATGGTTCAGTAGAGTGTGCGTTCTCAACACCCTGTGTTGTTATTTTATTTGATTCTATATAATTCTAATCCCCCTAATAGATGGTTCAGTAGAGTGTGCGTTCTCAACACCCTGTGTTGTTATTTTATTGATTCTATATAATTCTAATCCCCCTAATAGATGGTTCAGTAGAGTGTGCGTTCTCAACACCCTGTGTTGTTATTTTATTTGATTCTATATAATTCTAATCACCCCCCTAATAGATGGTTCAGTAGAGTGTGCGTTCTCAACACCCTGTGTTGTTATTTTATTTGATTCTATATAATTCTAATCCCCCCTAATAGATGGTTCAGTAGAGTGTGCGTTCTCAACACCCTGTGTTGTTATTTTATTTGATTCTATATAATTCTAATCCCCCCCCTAATAGATGGTTCAGTAGAGTGTGCGTTCTCAACACCCTGTGTTGTTATTTTATTTGATTCTATATAATTCTAATCCCCCCCTAATAGATGGTTCAGTAGAGTGTGCGTTCTCAACACCCTGTGTTGTTATTTTATTTGATTCTATATAATTCTAATCCCCCTAATAGATGGTTCAGTAGAGTGTGCGTTCTCAACACCCTGTGTTGTTATTTTATTTGATTCTATATAATTCTAATCCCCCTAATAGATGGTTCAGTAGAGTGTGCGTTCTCAACACCCTGTGTTGTTATTTTATTTGATTCTATATAATTCTAATCCCCCTAATAGATGGTTCAGTAGAGTGTGCGTTCTCAACACCCTGTGTTGTTATTTTATTTGATTCTATATAATTCTAATACCCCCTAATAGATGGTTCAGTAGAGTGTGCGTTCTCAACACCCTGTGTTGTTATTTTATTGATTCTATATAATTCTAATCCCCCTAATAGATGGTTCAGTAGAGTGTGCGTTCTCAACACCCTGTGTTGTTATTTTATTTGATTCTATATCATTCTAATCCTCCCCCTAATAGATGGTTCAGTAGAGTGTGCGTTCTCAACACCCTGTGTTGTTATTTTATTGATTCTATATAATTCTAATCACCCCCTAATAGATGGTTCAGTAGAGTGTGCGTTCTCAACACCTTGTGTTGTTATTTTATTTGATTCTATATAATTCTAATCCCCTAATAGATGGTTCAGTAGAGTGTGCGTTCTCAACACCCTGTGTTGTTATTTTATTTGATTCTATATAATTCTAATCCCCCCCTAATAGATGGTTCAGTAGAGTGTGCGTTCTCAACACCCTGTGTTGTTATTTTATTTGATTCTATATAATTCTAATCCCCCCCTAATAGATGGTTCAGTAGAGTGTGCGTTCTCAACACCCTGTGTTGTTATTTTATTTGATTCTATATAATTCTAATCCCCCCTAATAGATGGTTCAGTAGAATGTGCGTTCTCAACACCCTGTGTTGTTATTTTATTTGATTCTATATAATTCTAATCCCCCCTAATAGATGGTTCAGTAGAGTGTGCGTTCTCAACACCCTGTGTTGTTATTTTATTTGATTCTATATAATTCTAATCCCCCTAATAGATGGTTCAGTAGAGTGTGCATTCTCAACACCCTGTGTTGTTATTTTATTTGATTCTATATAATTCTAATCCCCCTAATAGATGGTTCAGTAGAGTGTGCGTTCTCAACACCTTGTGTTGTTATTTTATTTGATTCTATATAATTCTAATCCTCCCCCTAATAGATGGTTCAGTAGAGTGTGCGTTCTCAACACCCTGTGTTGTTATTTTATTTGATTCTATATAATTCTAATCCTCCCCTAATAGATGGTTCAGTAGAGTGTGCGTTCTCAACACCCTGTGTTGTTATTTTATTTTATTCTATATAATTCTAATCCCCCCCCTAATAGATGGTTCAGTAGAGTGTGCGTTCTCAACACCTTGTGTTGTTATTTTATTTGATTCTATATTATTCTAATCCCCCGTCTAATAGATGGTTCAGTAGAGTGTGCGTTCTCAACACCTTGTGTTGTTATTTTATTTGATTCTATATAATTCTAATCCCCCCCTAATAGATGGTTCAGTAGAGTGTGCATTCTCAACACCTTGTGTTGTTATTTTATTTGATTCTATATAATTCTAATCCCCCCCCCTAATAGATGGTTCAGTAGAGTGTGCGTTCTCAACACCCTGTGATGTTATTTTATTTGATTCTATATAATTCTAATCCCCCCCTAATAGATGGTTCAGTAGAGTGTGCGTTCTCAACACCTTGTGTTGTTATTTTATTTGATTCTATATAATTCTAATCCCCCCCTAATAGATGGTTCAGTAGAGTGTGCGTTCTCAACACCTTGTGTTTTTGGCAGCTAGCAGCTAGCAGCAGCAGCTCTTGTTTTCATTAGCATAAGCAGCATTTCACAGCTGGCTGGCTGCTGTTGTTTTTATGAGCCATTCAAAGACATCTCTGATCCACCAGACAGCTTTGCTGACTCCTCATTTGATTGATTATGCACACACACACACACACACACACACACACACACACACACACACACACACACACACACACACACACACACACACACACACACACACACACACACACACACACACACACACACACACACACACACACACACACATGCACATGAAGATTACACTGTAACTGTAACGGTTTGAATTGGCCTTCACAATGCATCAAAAAGTATTGGCATCGATACAGTACATCCATGTGGATATTTTAAACATATTTCATGAATTGTTCTCATTACCCGTTAGTCTGTCCTAATACAGTGTCAGTATAATAGTCACAGCTTAATACATTCATGTACTTTACCTTTAATTTAATTACTAAATGACATTGAGTATGTCTCATAGAGGATAGCGGAGAAACCTGTAATGATGGAACATGATGTTGAAGCCTCAGTTTTAAGGGAGTTATAGTATACTTCATTTCAGACAAGGTGATTTCCCCTCCAGATTAGCAGGACTCAACTCCATGTTACTCTATTTCACAAATAAATTGACGACAAGCAATTTAAGAATCTGGATTTTTTTCCCACCTATCTTTTGACATCCTTGCTGCAGGGCCTAAGTCTTTCTCTCTTTATTCCTCTCTTTCTCCACCCCCCCTCTCTCCACCCCCTCTCTCCAACCCCCCTCTTTCTCCACCCCTCTCTCTCCACCCCCATCTTTCTCCATCCCCCTCTCTCTCCACCCCCTCTTTCTCCACCCCCTCTTTCTCCATCCCCCCTCTTTCTCCATCCCCCTCTTTCTCCATCCCCCTCTCTCTCCACCCCCTCTTTCTCCATCCCCCCACTTCTCCACACCCCCCCTCTTTCTCCACCCCCTCTTTCTCCATCCCCCTCTTTCTCCACCCCCTCTTTCTCCATCCCCCCTCTTTCTCCATCCCCCCTTTCTCCATCCCCCTCCCCCTCTTTCCCCCTCTTCACTTATTTTCCTGTTACTTTTTCCCCTTCATCTCTGTGTATAGACAGGTGTGGTATTTAATCTGGAATAGCAGCTTTGACAACCCTGGTTTTCCGCCTGAGGAGCGTGGGTAGAGAGGTGTGGGTAGGTGCAAACACTCAGATTAATAACACTCACTCTCAAGTGGATCTGCCTCTTCTCTTTCTTTCTCTCTCTCTCTCTCCTCATCTCCCTTCCTCTCTTTCTCAAGTTTTCCCTCATTCTCTTTCTCACTCCTGCTCTAGTGGCTCTCCTCCATATTCTCTCTCTCTCTCTCTCTCTCTCTCTCTCTCTCTCTCTCTCTCTCTCTCTCTCTCTCTCTCTCTCTCTCTCTCTCTCTCTCTCTCTCTCTCTCTCTCTCTCTCTCTCTCTCTCTCTCTCTCTCTCTCTCTCTCTCTCTATATATATATATATATACAGATACATACATACAGTTGAAGTCAGTCAGTTGAAGTCAGAAGTCTACATACACCTTAGCCAAATACATTTAAACTCAGATTGTCACAATTCCTGACGTTTAATCAGAATAAAAATTCCCTGTCATAGGTCAGTTAGTATCACCACTTTATTTTAAGAATGTGAAATGTCAGAATACGTTTTGGGTAGCCTTCCATAAGCTTCCCACAATAAGTTGGGTGAATTTTGGCCTATTCCTCCTGACAGAGCTGGTGTAACTGAGTCAGGTTTGTAGGCCTCCTTGCTTGCACACGCTTTTTCAGTTTTGACCTTCCTTTCTATAGGAATGAGGTCAGGGCTTTGTGATGGCCCTGACCTCATTTTGCCACAACTTTGGAAGTATGCTTGGGGTCATTGTCCATTTGGAAGACCCATTTGCGACCAAGCTTTAACTTCCTGTCTTGAGATGTTGCTTCAATATATCCACATAATTTTCCTTCATCATGGTGCCATCTATTTTGTGAAGTGCAAAAGTCCCTCCTGCAGCAAAGCACCCCCACAATATAATCCTGCTACCCCCGTGCTTCAAGGTTGGGATGGTGTTCTTCGGCTTGGTAGGCCTTTCAAGGTAGGCCTTGAAATAAATCCACAGGTACACCTCCAGTTGACTCAAATTATGTCAATTAGCCTAGCTTGTAAAGCCATGACATCATTTTCTGGAATATTCCAAGCTGTTTAAAGGCACAGTTAACTTAGTGTATGTAAACTTCTGACCCACTGGAATTGTGATACAGTGAATTATAAGTTAAATAATCCGTCTGTAAAGAGTAGTTGGAAACATGACTTGTATCATGCACAAAGTAGATGTTCTAACCGACTTGCCAAAACTATAGTTTGTTAACAAGAAATTTGTGGAGTGGTTGAAAAACGAGTTCTAATGACTCCAACCTAAGTGTATGTAAACTTCCGGCTATACATATATATACATATATATATATATATATGTGTGTGTATGTATATATATATACATATACATATATACATATACACATATACACATATATATATATATGTATATATATATGTATAGTTACTCCTATAACTGAAATTTCAACATCATGTTCCATCTGTATCCTCTATGGGACATACTCACTGTCGTTTAGTAATTAAATTAAAGGCACATGACTGTATTATGCTGTGAGCAGACTATTATATGTATACAGTGCAGTGGAAAGGTTTTTGCCCCCTTTCAGATGTTCTCTATTTGTGCATGATACTGACTGTTATCAGATCTTCAACCATGCAGTGTTTAGTTTTTGCCAGGCATATTGGGACCCATGTTATCCAAGAAGTTGACTCATGTTTGCACCTCAAAAGTTTGGACACACCTACTTATTCAAGGATTTTTCTTTATTTGTACTATTTTCTACATTGTAGAATAATAGTGAAGACATCAAAACCATTAAATAACATATATGGAATCATGTAATAACCAAATAAGTTTTAAACAGATGAAAATATGAACTCAGCAAAAAAAAGAAACGTCCCTTTGTCAGGATCCTGTCATTCAAAAATAATTTGTAAATTTGTAAAAAAACTTCACAGATCTTCATTGTAAAGGTTTTTAACACTGTTTCCCATGCTTGTTCAATGAACCATAAACAACTAATGAACATGCACCTGTGGAACAGTCGTTAAGACACTAACAGCTTACAGGCCGTAGGCAATTAAGGTCACAGTTATGAAAACTTAGGACACTATAAAGAGGCCTTTCTACTGACTCTGAAAAATACCAAAAGAAAGATGCCCAGGGTCCCTGCTCATGCTGCAAGTAGGCATGAGGACTGCAGATGTGGTCAGGGCAATAAATTGCAATGTCCCTACTGTGAGACGCCTAAGACAGCGCTACACGGAGACAGTACGGACAGCTGATCGTCCTCGTAATGGCAGACCACGTATAACAACACCTGTACAGGATCGGTACATCCGAACATCACACCTGCGGGACAGGTACAGGATGGCAAAAACAACTGTCTGAGTTACACCAAGAATGCACAATCCCTCCACCAGTGCTCAGACAGTCCGCAATAGACTGAGAGAGGCTGGACAGGGCTTGTAGGTCTGTTGTAAAGCAGGTCCTCGCCAGACATCTCCGGCAAAAAAAAGTTGCCTATGGGCACAAACCCATTGTTGCTGGACCAGACAGGACTGGCAAAAAGTGTTCTTCACTGACGAGTCACGGTTTCGTCTCACATCAAAGGAAATGAGCGTTACACGAGGCCTGTACTCTATAGCGGGATCGATTTGGAGGTGGAGGGTTCGTCATGGTCTGGGGCGGTGTGTCACTGCATCATCGGACTGAGCCTATTGTCATTGCAGTCAATCTCAATGCTGTGCGTTACAGGAAGACATCCTCCTCCCTCATGTGGTACCCTTCCTGCAGGCTCATCCTGACAGGAATCTCCAGCATGACAATGCCACCAGCCATACTGCTCATTCTGTGCGTGATTTTCTGCAAGACAAAAATGTCAGTGTTCTACCATAGCCAGTGAAGAGCCCAGATTTTAATCCCATTGGGCACATCTGGGACCTGTTGGATCTGAGGGTGAGAGCTAAGGCCATTCCCCCAGATATGTCCGGGAACTTGCAGGTGCCTTGGTGGAAGAGTGGGGTAACATCTCACAGCAAGAACTGGCAAATCCAGTGCAGTACATGAGGAGGAGATGCACTGCAGTACTTAATGCAGCTGGTGGCCACACCAGATACGGACTGTTACTTTTTATTTTGACCCCCCCCTTTGAATCACACATTATGCAATTTCTGTGAGTCACATGTCTGTGGAACTTATTCAGTGTATGTCTCAGTTGTTGAATCTTGTTATATTCATACAAATATTTACACGTTAAGTTTGCTGAAAAACGCAGTTGACAGTGAGAGGACGTTTCTTTTTTTGCTGAGTTTATTTTATACTTGAGATTCTTCATAGTAGTCATCTTTGATGACAGCTTTGCACACTCTTGGCATTCTCTCAACCAGCTTCATGAGTTAATCACATGGAGTGCATTTCAATTAACAGGTGTGCCTTGTTAAAAGTTAATTTGTGGATTTTCTTTCCTCCTTCAGCCAATCAGTTGTGTTGTGACAAGGTGGGGGTGATATACAGAAGATAGCTGTAAAGCTCGTCGTCGTAAGGAAGAGTGGACCAAAGCACAGAGCCGGCGCAGGATATCCTGGGCCGAAGAGACGCACTGGAGGCCAGGAGCGCTGAGCCAGCACAATCCGCCCTGGCTGGATGCCCACTCTAGCCTGGCCAATGCGGGGAGCTGGAATATAGCGCACCGGGCTGTGTCTGCGCACTGGAGACATGGTGCGCATCACCGCATAACATGGTGCCCGACCAGTCCCACGCTCCCCACGGTAAGCACGGGGAGTTGGCTCAGGTCTAAACCCTGACTCCGCCAATCTCCCCGTGTGCCACCTCCCCAATTTTTTTTTAGAGCTGCCTCTCGGGCTTCCGTGCTAGCCGTGACCCCTTGTATGGTTGCTCCCTCCTTGCTGCCTCCGTCTGCTTCCATGGGAGGCGATCCCTCCCAACCAGGATCTCATCCCACATCCAGGATCCTTTACCCTTCAGGATGTCCTCCCACGTCCATTCCTATGGAAGAGTGGTCCAAAGCACAGCGTGGAAAGTGTTCATGATCTTTATTGTCAAGAATCACTCAAACAAAAATAACGAATACAAAAACGAAAACGCACAGTTCTGTCAGGCAACAAAACAGCTAAACAGAAAATAACTCCCCACGAAACCCACACGGAAAATCACAACTTATATATGATTCCCAATCATAGACAACGATAGACAGCTGCCTCTGATTGGGAACCAGACTAAACAAAAACAACAAAGAAATATAAAACATCGATTCTCCCACCTGAGTCACACCCTGACCTAACCAAACATAGAGAATAAATAAGGATCTCTAAGGTCAGGGCGTGACAATAGCCCTATTTGGTAAAATACCACATTACGGAAAGAACAGCTCAAATTAGCAAAGATGACAGCTTTGGACACTATTGGAATTCTTTCAACCAACTTCACCTGAAATGCTTTTCTAACAGTCTTGAAGGAGTTCCACATATGCTGAGAACTTCTTGGCTGCTTTTGCTTACACAACCTGGAGGTGTGTTGAGCCATTGTGCTGTTGAAAAACAAATGATCGCCCCACTAAGTGCAAACCAGATGGGATATCGCTGCAGAATGCTGTTGTAGCTATGCTGGTTAAGTGTGCCTTGAATTCTAAACAAATCACTGACAGTGTCACCAGCAATGCACCCCCACACCATCACACCTCCACCTCCATGCTTCACAGTGGGAACCACACATGCAGAGATCATCCGTTCACTTACTCTGTGTCTCACAAAGATATCACATTTGGACTCATCAGACCATCTTTCTCGTGTTTCTTGGACCAAGCAAGTCTCTTCTTGTTATTGGTGTCCTTTAGTAATGGTTTCTTTGCAGCAATTCACACACTGATTCACACAGTCTCCTCTGAACAGCTGATGTTGAGATGTGTCTGTCACTTGAACTCTGTGAAGCATTTACTGGGCTGGTAAATCTAATGAATTTATCCTCTGCAAAAGAGGTAACTCTGGGTCTTCCTTTCCTGTGGCGGTCATCATGAGAGCCAGTTTCATTATAGCGCTTGATGGTTCTTGCGGCTGCACTTGAAGAAACTTTCAAAGTTCTTGACATTTTCCGAATTGACTGACATTCATGTCAAAGTAATGATGGACTGTCGTTTCACTTTGCTTATTTGAGCTGGTCTTGCTATAATATGGACTTGGCATTTTACCAAATAGGGCTATCTTCTGTATAGCACCCCTACCTTGTCACAACACAACTGATTGGCTCAAACGCAATAAGGAAATAAATTCCACTGTTATGATCGTTGGAAGCATACTCGGACCAACGTGCAGCGATCTGGGTTCCACATCTTTTATTTAAAGTAAGTGAACCACACAACGAAACAATAAAGAATAAACGATATGTGATGACAATGGAGTGCTTAACATGTAATTACACATTAACAATATCCCACAAACACAGGTGGAAAAAAGCTACCAAAATATGATCCCCAATTAGAGACAACAATTACCAGCTGCCTCTAATTGGGAATCATACAACATCACCAACAAAGATAAACAAAACTAGAACCCCACATAGAAATAATAAACTAAACTAACCCCCAGTCACGCCCTGACCTACTCTACCATAGAAAATAAGGGCTCTCTATGGTCAGGACGTGACATCCACTTTTTAAGTTTAAACAAGGCACACCTGTTAATTGAAATGCATTCCAGGTGATTGGTCATCAATCAACAAGAAAATTGAAAAAAACATGCTTATTTTATTTCATAGTATACACAATTTAAAACAGCCAAACTCTATTCACAACGGTAATCATTCGGTAAGAGACCGACATTCAGTAAATACTAGGAATAGACTGTCCACCATCTATCTATGTGCTACCCAGACAGAAAAGAGAAATAACAAAAATAACATTTGGATAAAGAAATTGAATAATTGAACTGCGAAAACCAGAAACCTCTCAAGATATACATTTAAATAATACTTTAAAACCATTTAAATATAATAATAATTTTGTGTTGGACTATAGTAGATGAGGAATCATTATCTTCTTAGATTGAGTATTGAGTATTTATCTGGTCAATATGTATATTATGTCTGTTTGTAACAGTGTGTTTTATGTGAAAATGTGTTCAGATTATAAATTGTATTTTAATATTTAAGGACTCTTGGAAGATTAGTCCAAATGAGGACTAAAAAAGATCCAAATCAAATCAAATCAAAAATCAAACCTCATGAAACTGGTTGAGAAAATGTCTGGCTACTTTGAAGAATGTTAAATATTAAATATATTTTGATTTGTTTATAACACTTTTTTTTATTTACTACATGATTCCATATTTGTTATTTCAACATTTTTATGTTTTCACTATTTTTCTACAATGTAGAGAAAAGTAAAAATAAAGGAAAACTGACTAGGTGTGTCCAAACTGTTGACTGGTACTGTATATATCGGTTGTATGCATCTCTATAAATCCTCTCCTATTTGTCAAGCATACAGTATGAATTATACTTTCACGGTGAGATAATTCATTGTTTCTCTCTCCTGTAAATCCTTGGAATTCATGCATAGTTAAACTGCTATTATTCTATGGTTAATTTCATAGTATCAGTGTGATCTGTGTTTCTTTCTGTCGTTTTGTAGTTTCATCCTCAGACGCTTGACACTGTGTGATTCTATATGCCAAGTGCACTTCGGGACACAGCACACAACAATCAGGACTGTTCTCAGAAGTATTGCAGATCATGTATCTCACGAATTGGTCTTTGACCAATCAGATCAGTTCTGAAGAAAATCTGATGTTAAAAGATCTGATGTAATTGGTCAAAAGGCCAATTAATGGAAAAAGATCAGAAGATCAGAATTGGGCTGCGTGTGTAAATGTGCAGCCGACTAACAAAAAGATAACAATGAGCCGATGAGAATAGAGCATCTCCAACATACAAATTGCCACTGGTAATTTAAGCAAGCGTTTAACTACAGCAATTTGCCACCACTGTGGAATAATTGCGTTAAATTTGAAGATTGGACCCACATTATCCCCAGCACTTGAGCGTGATAAACAACATTTAGCAGTGGGACCATTCACAGAGAAGTACAGTGACGCTCGGAAGAGATTTCATTTAACAGTCTCTGCACATTGTGAGGAAATGAGGAGAGATGAGTAGGAGAGGATGGGCAGAGTGTTAGAGAGAGGAAGAGAGAGAGAGAGAGGGAGAGAGAGAGGGGGAGAGGGAGAGGGAGGGAGGGAGGGAGAGGGGGAGAGGGGGAGAGAGAGGGAGAGGGAGAGAGAGAGAGAGAGAGAGAGAGAGAGAGAGAGAGAGAGAGAGAGAGAGAGAGAGAGAGATATAGATAGATAGATAGATAGATAGATAGATAGATAGATAGATAGATAGAGAGGGGGAGAGGGAGAGATAGAGAGAGAGGGAGAGAGAGAGGGGGAGAGGGAGAGGGAGAGAGAGAGGGAGAGAGAGAGAGAGAGAGATAGAGAGGGAGAGAGAGAGGGGGAGAGGGAGAGAGAGAGGGAGAGAGAGAGAGAGAGAGAGAGAGAGAGAGAGAGAGAGAGAGAGAGAGAGAGAGAGAGAGAGAGAGAGAGAGAGAGAGAGAGAGAGAGAGAGAGAGAGAGAGAGAGAGAGAGAGAGAGAGGGAGAGGGAGAGGGGGAGAGGGAGAGGGGGAGAGGGAGAGGGAGAGGGAGAGGGAGAGGGAGAGGGAGAGAGAGAGAGAGAGAGAGAGAGAGAGAGAGAGAGAGAGAGGACATTGGAGCTGTTAGATATAATAGCTGTGTGTGGGTTCTAACACTATGAGACAGAGGTTATGAAGACAGAAAAAGGAGTTCATAACTTGATAATTCCAAATGAATCCTTAATCCTTTGGTAAAGTAGAGTATTCTTGATGGTGAGAACGTTGGAGATGGTCTTCGTGTGGTTAGGTCCAGTTGGAAGTGTGGCTGAGTTGCTAACTAAAAGCGCATACTGAGTACTCTTTACAGATCTGGGTACATCAAAGTTCAGACACAAAATTAAGGAGTAAAGGGATACTCTTCCTACTAATTACAACCTCGTGTAATTAAATGGACATCACACTGGTAGTTCAAGAGGTTCCTCATCCATTCTGCCCTCTAGATGAACTCTCTGTATGATTATCCCAGTAGCTCTAGCTCCCCTCCCAGTGCTACAGGCCTCCCGGTGACAGTAAACTCTCCCATTCCGCCTACATTCAAAGGAACCATGAGGAGCCGATTTGCATAATCTTGGATGCTGGGAGATTTATTCTCAGCTTTCCCCAATCTAATTATCCCTCTGGCCTCGGGTCTAGCCCCAGTCTGTGATGGGGAGAATAGACACGGTCAAAAATGAAAATACAACACAAAAGTTGAGAGAGAGAGGGTTGCACTTGATTATACAATCAACTGACCCAGACAGAGGGATGTTTTCATAGCGCTCTGTCAGAATAAACCTTTTATGTATCTAACATTGTAGTGTTGAACGAACAGACCTGGTACCTAACTGTTTCCACTTTCAACAATATTTGCTGTGTGATTGACTTCCTAAATAAGAGAGAGACAGAACATAGCTGAGTTGGAGTCAGATTCACTAGAGAAGCTCTTTAGATCTATATATCGTTAGGGTTCTAAGGTATGCAGCTCCTGTCTCCTCACTCCGTGCTCCCCTTTCCACTCTCCTCCCTCCATCCTCACCTTCTCCTCATTAAAACTCGTAATTGTCTCGTTCACACCTGCTTGTGTGCTGGATCATTTGGGACGGCTTCCTCACCAGAGCAGCTTTTCTCATCAACGCTGAGCTGAGTTGGGTTCACATCAGGGTACTGTGTCCTTCACTCACCTACAGGGCAACACACACCTGTCTGTGTGTGCGTTTCCATATGTGTTTGTGTGTGTGTGTGTGTGTGTGTGTGTGTGTGTGTGTGTGTGTGTGTGTGTGTGTGTGTGTGTGTGTGTGTGTGTGTGTGTGTGTGTGTGTGTGTGTGTGTGTGTGTGTGTGTGTGTGTGTGTGTGTGTGTGTGTGTGTGTGTGTGTGTGTGTGTGTCGGTGCATAGACCTACTGAATAACCTTGTCTTGTCTATAACCGTCACACATACTGTATGTCTCTTTAACTGGTTTTATGAATACAATTTGGTTATCAGTCTTTCTATTTCTCCTGATCTCATTGCTGTGATATAGGCCTACTACCCATGCTTGTATTAGGAGCCATCTACCTCCCTATTCTCTCCGCTTCCTGTTTGTCGGCAGGATTGATAAATGCTCCATCAAAAGCACATCTCCAAATGTAAATCGTAACCTTTTGTTAAATTAAATAAATTAGTTTTCTAAAATACACTGGAGCGCCTGAGTGACTGCTTGCTAAGTGTCAGTGCTGTCACACCCAGACGGGCCCCTGCCTCCTACAATGGCCTGCAAGAGACATAATTCACCTAAAAGAGCACGGCCTCTCAACCTCCTCTCCTCTTTTTTAGTCATTAGGATTTTATATTTTAATAGAAAATCTACCAGTTTTCCTTCCTGACCAAATTCAAACCATCCCTGTAATTCCCGTTCAAACCGGAACTATTATTTAATAGCGTATAATACCAGCTAAACACATCTCACATGATTATACTAATGTAAATTGAGAAATCTGGGCAGGAATCTTGTCACAATTGTAATAGGCCTGGGTGTAGCTGGTGCAGAGGAGTCAGGTGCAGGACAGCAGAGATGAGTAATAAAAGTAACTTTACTCAAAATTACCAAATACATGTAGAATTACTAAGCCCACACAAAAGTACCGAAATACATAAAACAAACACGCACAAAAACCATGGGAAAAACAGAGGGTTAAATAATGAACATGTAATTGGGGAATTGAAACCAGGTGTGTAAAACAAAGACAAAACAAATGGAAAATGAAGGATCAGGGATGGCTAGAAGTGGATCAGGGATGGCTAGAAGGCTGCCGAATGCCTCCCAAACAAGGAGAGGGACCGACTTTGGCGGAAGTCATGACAACAATTTAATCAGCTCAAAGTTCTGTCAGTCACCACACCATTTTGTTGATGGAGCCTAGTTTAAATGTAGGCCTAAAATATTGTGTTATTAGCCTACATCCTTGTGAAAATGATATTCATTTTAGCTTACCTTTTGTTGGCCCTTTTCTCTCCACTTGCACCTGGCAATCAGGGCAATTTCAGAAGGTTGTGGCTGTTTTTACTTTATGATTACCCACTTATCGTGGTGACTTAGTCACAGGTAACAAATAAGAGGCAAATAGAGCTTGTAGAGGAGATCCATCACCATGGGTAGCGCCGCGGTTGATCAAATCCTTGCAAACCTGACTAGTTAAACCCGTGCACTCGCTTCTGTTATTGTAACATCATAAATGGATCAATGTTGGATCAATGTTGCAAATGTCTATTTCCTCTAGCGCGTTTCTGAACACATTACCAACCATGTTGTTAACAATGAGTATAGGCCTAGCTGGAGTTTATATTTTGAGCCTCTTCCAATGCCACAAAGCCTCTTCCAATGCCACAAAGCTATTGGAGATTTGTGTAAGTGGTCGAATGTAACCTACACATTATAGTCAACAATGGAATTTATAGATATCATGAAAGTAAATGTTTTCTATTGGTCAATTTACATTGAATACGATAAATATGGTTGGCTGCTAGCTGACTAAACTCCAATCCATGGTGAAGGAAGTTTCTGATAAACTCCACCAATTATTCTCTGGCTACATCAATTTGCCCAAGGTCAATACTTACAAAAAAATGAATTATGAAACGTCCACCTTGTACCTATGTTTGTCTGTCCTCTGTAGTTGAGCATCTTTCTTTGTTTGCTGAAATCCATGTTTTTTAAATAAACGGTAATCTTGGACGGTAATCTAAAAAAACTGAACCTTGGAGACATTTTCTTGGGGGTTGAATACCTGATGAAACAGTGCCAGCAGCAGTCTCAGGATCTTCATGGAATTCTCACATCAGTCAACTATATACAATTGAACATGGAGGTTATTACAAATTAGTGCTCTATTCAAAAATCAGAAGTCCAGGCATAAAGACTTGTAAATCAGCTATTGCTAGACATTTTGACATCAGTATTAACATTACAAGCTGAGATTCTGTAGTTTCAGAACATACTAAATAAATTAAAATGACTGAAAACAGAAATCAAGTCAATAATATTAATGTATTTTTGCTCAATTGCTTTTGCTCCAAGACAGCAAGTCAGCGCAAATGCAATTGAATCTCAACAAGGAAACAGTCGATGGTTGTATTTGATTAACACTTATTGAAAAAGTATGGAGTTCATCAAACAAAGAAAGGTGCTCAACTACAGAGGACAAGGATAGGTACAAAGGAAGCATTATTATGTTGGTTTTTAAAACAGAGTAAACTAATGGACAACAACACTTATGCTTCCACTTCCAGTTTATACATACTGTATACATACTATATACATACTATATACACACTATATACATTTCACGGACAGTATATTTTACATGAGTTATCTTTTGTTTGCTTTAAGTCACAGCCTTGAGCTACCCTCAAACCCTCCCATCTATCTCTGAAGACTGTCCAGTTTGGATTTCTAGCTGCCATATAGTTTCCTATTGTGCTGTGATGTTTCACAGAAGTCTGAACCATTCTATTCTCATAGTTTCTACAGACTGTAAATGAACGATAAACACCTTTGCTCCAAGTAAATGTGCATTTTATAATTTACATTTTGTGAAAATGTATTCCACAAAGCCTGGTCTCTGCTCCACTCCGTTGGTGGAGTTCATCAGAAACCTCCTTCACCATGGAGTTTAGTCAGCTAGTAGTCTGCCAGTGTTGTGATAACTGGTCTAATGTATGAATGAGGCCTGAGAGTTCATACGTCCAGTTCGTTCAGCTATTCACACGTGCACATTGTGGATTTCTTTGACACATATTTTTCATGGGACCAGTCATTCTTCTTCTTGGGAAACGGAAGAAGCTTAGTTGGGAAGTCTGGGGATACCGGGCACCTGTATTAAACCTGACTAGTAGTGTAGGTCTACATTGTATTTCATTCTGTTGAGAGTGATACAATCAATTATTTTGCGTTTTGAGGTAGTCATAAATGATGGGATATCTTAATGCTCTCCCGTTAATTCTTGAAAATAGAAATTACTTCGTTCCTAGTGTATGTGTGTATGTCAGTCAAATCTGTGAGTACGCAGAGGCATAGATTATAGAGCAGTACCATCGATCATGTCATGAGACATCTTTGAGACATTTTTTAATCATTTGAAATTTGTCATTTTTGCGATGAATTGATCTTTAATAATCAAACCTATCAATGACGTTATGCATTATGTTGCATTGTGGTCAATAGATTATTTGACAAACCAACTCCTGGGCTCGGCCTACAGAAGAGGACCGTGGTCTGACTGTAATAAAGGAAGTCTGGATGATTAAAAGCTCCTATTAATTACTGGCAGACAGGAGAATTATTGCTGAACATTAGTAAAGCCGATAAATTAGAGTCATTTGCCTAAATGTCTATTGATGGAGTGCTGTGTGAAAATAAGCTTTTAATGTTTTGCAATATTTAGCTAACAGTGCTCTATGATGTTTTTTTGTCTGCATATCGACTGCAGTGTGTGAATGTGTGTGTGTGTGTGTGCGTGAGTGCCTGTGTGCATGAGTACAGTATCAGTGTGTTTTCATCTTTTCTAGTCATATTATACTGCATTTCAGGAAAACCAACAGCATCCGCATTTAGTAAATCATTCATATTGACAAACCCTTATCTAGCCTTTGAGAGGAGCACCAATAATGTAGTCAGATCTCCAAATCATCTGGATTCGTGTCTATTAGTGTCTATTAGTGTCTATTTAGCAGGGGAGAGTTTTCCCCCATGAATCCTGTTCTGAAGGCAGTTCTGCCTCCAGGACAAGATATATGACAATAAACGTCAACCTGCATCTATTTAGATCAATGTGCAGTCATTTAGTCCCATCCTCTCACTGTGAGATCTGTAAAGAAACCTTCCTCTTCAGATCCTCCCTGTCATTTCCCTGCTCGACGCCTCTCTCTGCCCCCCCTGCGCCCTGCACTTCACACCACTCTGAGATTAGTTCCCCCTGAGTGGTGCCCGCTCTGGGAAAATGGTCTCATTACCAAGGAGAGGACCAGCAGAGAGGCCAATCTGCCTCTGTGTGCCATTAGGCTGCACAAGCCTCTTAATCTGTGCAGCACATGATGGACACTGGCGGGGGAATGGAAACCCTCCATGCCGAAATGGGCTCTGTTATTATAACATAAAGAATGGTTATTAAAGTGTCTGGGGGACAGGGGTGTTCATCGTAATAAGCCTGAGAGCCCTGTCTCAGCCCTGCAGTGTGTGTGTGTGTGTGTGTGTGTGTCGTACAGGCTGTCTGGCCGTGTAAAGCCCTTGTTATGACCTCCTTGCCCTTCCCTCCCAGAGTAAAAGGCCTGAGAGCCCTGTCTCAGCCCTGCAGTGTGTGTGTGTGTGTGTGTGTGTGTGTGTGTGTGTGTGTGTGTGTGTGTGTGTGTGTGTGTGTGTGTGTGTGTGTGTGTGTGTGTGTGTGTGTGTGTGTGTGTGTGTGTGTGTGTGTGTGTGTGTGTGTGTGTGTGTGTGTGTGTGTGTGTGTGTGTCGTACAGGCTGTCTGGCCGTGTAAAGCCCTTGTTATGACCTCCTTGCCCTTCCCTCCCAGAGTAAAAGGCCTGAGAGCCCTGTCTCAGCCCTGCAGTGTGTGTGTGTGTGTGTGTGTGTGTGTGTGTGTGTGTGTGTGTGTGTGTGTGTGTGTGTGTGTGTGTGTGTGTGTGTGTGTGTGTGTGTGTGTGTGTGTGTGTGTGTGTGTGTGTGTGTGTGTGTGTGTGTGTGTCGTACAGGCTGTCTGGCCGTGTAAAGCCCTTGTTATCACCTCCTTGCCCTTCCCTCCCAGAGTAAAAGGCCTGAGAGCCCTGTCTCAGCCCTGCAGTGTGTGTGTGTGTGTGTGTGTGTGTGTGTGTGTGTGTGTGTGTGTGTGTGTGTGTGTGTGTGTGTGTGTGTGTGTGTGTGTGTGTGTGTGTGTGTGTGTGTGTGTGTGTGTGTGTGTGTGTGTGTGTGTGTGTCGTACAGGCTGTCTGGCCGTGTAAAGCCCTTGTTATCACCTCCTTGCCCTTCCCTCCCAGAGTAAAAGGCCTGATAAGCTATTTGGCCTATTTGTTCCATTCTTCCTCATGTAGAATCAGACAGGTTCATTTAGGAAGCGCTGCCTATTTGTTCCATTCTTCCTCATGTAGAATCAGACAGGTTCATTTAGGAAGCGCTGCCTATTTGTTCCATTCTTCCTCATGTAGAATCAGACAGGTTCATTTAGGAAGCGCTGCCTATTTGTTCCATTCTTCCTCATGTAGAA
>NW_025749198.1:2500-10000 GCF_021184085.1 Oncorhynchus gorbuscha
AAAGGGACTGCAGGTCATTTCTTTAAACTCGGCCAGAAAAAGGTTCAGTTAGAAAACAAGGTGTGAACAGATTCTGAAATGAAAAAGAAGAGAAAACAGAAACCGACCTGTCTGTCTTACCGAGCTTACCGAACCAACCTTATCGAACCAACTCCACCGAACCAACCTACCGAGCTTACCGAACCAACCTTACCGAGCTCACCAACCTTACCGAGCTTACCGAACCAACCTTACCGAGCTTACCGAACCAACCTTAATGAGCTTACCGAACCAACCTACCGAACCAACCTTACTGAGCTTACCGGAACCAACCTTTACTGAGCTTTCACGAGCCAACCTTACCGGTTTACCGAACCAACCTTACCGAACCAACCTACCGAACCAACCTTAACGAGCTTACTCAACCAACCTTACCGGCTTACCTAACCAACCTTTACCGAGTTTACCGTGAACTAACCTACCGAATCAACCTTACTGAGCTTATCAACCAACCTTACCGAAGCATCAACCAACCATACCGAAGCATCAACCAACCTTACCGAACCAACCCATCAACTTTACCGGAACCAACCTTACCGAACTAACTTTACCGAGCTTAACCTTACCGAACTTACCGAACCAACCTTACCGAACCAACCTACCGAACTTTACCGGAACCAACCTTACCGAACCAACCTTACTGAGCTACGAGCTACTGCGCAGGTCCTAATCCAGGCACTTGTCATCTCCCGTCTGGATTACTGCAACTCGCTGTTGGCTGGGCTCCCTGCCTGTGCCATTAAAACCCTTCAACTCATCCAGAACGCCGCAGCCCGTCTGGTGTTCAACCTTCCAAGTTCTCTCACGCCACCCCGTCCTCCGTTCCACTGGCTTCCATTTGAAGCTCGCATCCGCTACAAGACCATGGTGCTTGCCTACGGAGCTGTGAGGGGAACGGCACCTCAGTACCTCCAGGCTCTGATCAGGCCCTACACCCAAACAAGGGCACTCGTTCACATCAACCTCTGGCCTGCTCGCCTCCCTACCACTGAGGAAGTACAGCTCCCGCTCAGCCCAGTCAAAACTGTCGCTGCTCTGGCCCCACGTGGTGGAACAAACTCCCTCACGACGCCAGGACAGCGGAGTCAATCACCACTCCGGAGACACCTGAAACCCCACCTCTTTAAGGAATACCTAGGATAGGATAAGTATTCTCCTCACCCCCCCTTTAAGTTTTAGATGCACTATTGTAAAGTGACTGTTTCCACTGGATGTCATAAGGTGAATGCGCAATTTGTAAGTCGCTCTGGATAAGAGCCTGCTAAATGACTTAAATGTAAATGTAAATGTAAACCTTACCGAAGCTTACAGAACCAACGTTACCGAACCAACCTTACAGAACCAACCTTACCGAACCAACCTACCGAGGCCTACGACAATGTAGCAGAAAAGAACCTATTCAGAAGAAATCCATAAGTATAATGTATAATGACAAAACAGTAAATGAACAGGCATTACTTTGACTAAACATGTTGGATAAACATCCAATTGGGAAAACAAATAGTTATTAAAGTGTAGCATTCAACAGACTGCATTTTCTTATTATCTAGAGGTGTGAAAAGTTCTGCAACGTTACTAGGTGACCTTTATTCTCACGTCTTTGTCCACAGACAGACTGACCCAGATCGTCTCGGCCGCTATAAAGTGTATCTGTTTGGGTGAAAGACCTGGATTTACTCTGCATTGTATCCTGTGTGTCAGATATGAGTTACTGCACAGGCTCCCTCTCCCCTCTCCTCTCCCCTCCCCTCTCCCCTCTCCCTCTCCCCTCTTCGGCCCAGATACTGTGTGTGTATGTAATGAAACGTAGGCTATGCGCGACGTTTAAAAAAGAAAATGTATGTAGTTCTGTCCTTGAGTTGGTTTTGTCTATTGATGTTGTGCAATATGTCATGTTTCATGTTCTGTGTATTTGTATTTGTATTTATTATGGCAGTTATATATTAAAAGCAACAACATGTTACATGTTAAAAACAACAACATTACATTCATTATAGAATTAAAACACTAAGCGTGTGCCCACAGGGCCATAGTTCACTACCACATATCTACAACACAAAAATCCATGTGTATGTGTGTGTATAGTGCGTATGTTATCATGTGTGTGTGTGTGTGTATAGTGCGTATGTTATCATGTGTGTGTGTGTGTATAGTGCGTATGTTATCATGTGTGTGTGTGTATGTGTATAGTGCGTATGTTATCATGTGTGTGTGTGTATGTTATCATGTGTGTGTGTGTATGTGTGTGTATAGTGCGTATGTTATCATGTGTGTGTGTGTGTGTGTATAGTGCGTATGTTATCATGTGTGTGTGTGTGTGTATAGTGCGTATGTTATCATGTGTGTGTGTGTGTGTATAGTGCGTATGTTATCGTGTGTGTGTGTGTGTGTGTGTGTGTGTGTGTGTGTGTGTGTGTGTGTGTGTGTGTGTGTGTGTGTGTGTGTGTGTGTGTGTGTGTGTGTGTGTGTGTATGTGTGTGTATAGTGCGTATGTTATCATGTGTGTGTGTGTGTGTGTATAGTGCGTATGTTATCATGTGTGTGTGTGTGCATGTGTGTGTGTGTGTGTGTGTATGTGTGTGTGTGTGTGTGTGTGTGTGTGTGTGTGTGTGTGTGTGTGTGTGTGTGTGTGTGTGTGTGTGTGTGTGTGTGTGTGTGTGTGTATGTGTGTGTATAGTGCGTATGTTATCATGTGTGTGTGTGTGTATAGTGCGTATGTTATCATGTGTGTGTGTGTGTATAGTGCGTATGTTATCATGTGTGTGTGTGTGTATAGATGCGTATGTTATCATGTGTGTGTGTGTGTATAGTGCGTATGTTATCATGTGTGTGTGTGTGTATAGTGCGTATGTTATCATGTGTGTGTGTGTATGTATAGTGCGTATGTTATCATGTGTGTGTGTGTGTATAGTGCGTATGTTATCATGTGTGTGTGTGTGTGTATAGTGCGTATGTTATCATGTGTGTGTGTGTGTATAGTGCGTATGTTATCATGTGTGTGTGTGTGTATAGTGCGTCTATCATGTGTGTGTGTGTGTATATGTTATCATGTGTGTGTGTGTGTATAGTGCGTATGTTATCATGTGTGTGTGTGTGCATAGTGCGTATGTTATCATGTGTGTGTGTGCATAGTGCGTATGTTATCATGTGTGTGTGTATGTATAGTGCGTATGTTATCATGTGTGTGTGTGTGTATAGTGCGTATGTTATCATGTGTGTGTGTGTGTATAGTGCGTATGTTATCATTTGTGTGTGTATGTGTCTGTTCCTATGTTTGTGTTGATTCACAGTCCGCTGTTCCAGAAGGTGTATTTTTATCTGTTTATCTGATGTGGAATAGAGTTCCATGCAGTCATGGCTCTATGTAGTACTGTGGAATAGAGTTCCATGCAGTCATGGCTCTATGTAGTACTGTGGAATAGAGTTCCATGCAGTCATGGCTCTATGTAGTACTGTGGAATAGAGTTCCATGCAGTCATGGCTCTCTATATGTAGTACTGTGGAATAGAGTTCCATGTAGTCATGGCTCTATGTAGTACTGTGGAATATAGAGTTCCATGTAGTCATGGCTCTATGTAGTACTGTGGAATAGAGTTCCATGCAGTCATGGCTCTATGTAGTACTGTGGAATAGAGTTCCATTGCAGTCATGGCTCTATGTAGTACTGCTGTGGAATAGAGTTCCATGTAGTCATGGCTCTATGTAGTACTGTGGAATAGAGTTCCATGTAGTCATGGCTCTAGTACTGTGGAATAGAGTTCCATGCAGTCATGGCTCTATGTAGTACTGTGGAATAGAGTTCCATGCAGTCATGGCTCTATGTAGTACTGTGGAACAGAGTTCCATGCAGTCATGGCTCTATGTAGTACTGTGGAACAGAGTTCCATGCAGTCGCTGGCTCTATGTAGTACTGTGGAATAGAGTTCCATGCAGTCATGGCTATATGTAGTACTGTGGAATAGAGTTCCATGCAGTCATGGCTATATGTATACTGTGGAATAGAGTTCCATGCAGTCATGGCTCTATGTAGTACTGTGGAATAGAGTTCCATGCAGTCATGGCTCTATGTAGTACTGTGGAATAGAGTTCCATGCAGTCATGGCTCTGTAGTACTGTGGAATAGAGTTCCATGTAGTCATGGCTCTATGTAGTACTGTGGAATAGAGTTCCATGCAGTCATGGCTCTATGTAGTACTGTGGAATAGAGTTCCATGCAGTCATGGCTCTATGTAGTACTGTGGAATAGAGTTCCATGTAGTCATGGCTCTATGTAGTACTGTGGAATAGAGTTCCATGTAGTCATGGCTCTATGTAGTACTGTGAATAGAGTTCCATGCAGTCATGGCTCTATGTAGTACTGTGAACAGAGTTCCATGCAGTCATGGCTCTATGTAGTACTGTGGGAATAGAGTTCCATGTAGTCATGGCTCTATGTAGTACTGTGGAATAGAGTTCCATGTAGTCATGGCTCTATGTAGTACTGTGAATAGAGTTCCATGCAGTCATGGCTATGTAGTACTGTGGAATAGAGTTCCATGCAGTCATGGCTCTATGTAGTACTGTGGAATAGAGTTCCATGCAGTCATGGCTCGTAGTACTGTGGAATAGAGTTCCATGCAGTCATGGCTCTATGTAGTACTGTGGAATAGAGTTCCATGCAGTCATGGCTCTATGTAGTACTGTGGAATAGAGTTCCATGCAGTCATGGCTCTATGTGTACTGTGGAATAGAGTTCCATGCAGTCATGGCTCTATGTAGTACTGTGGAATAGAGTTCCATGCAGTCATGGCTCTCCATGTCATGGCTCTATGTAGTACTGTGGAATAGAGTTCCATGCAGTCATGGCTATATGTAGTACTGTGGAATAGAGTTCCATGCAGTCATGCATATATGTAGTACTGTGGAATAGAGTTCCATGCAGTCATGGCTATATGTAGTACTGTGGAATAGAGTTCCATGCAGTCATGGCTATATGTAGTACTGTGGAATAGAGTTCCATGCAGTCATGGCTATATGTAGTACTGTGGAATAGAGTTCCATGTAGTCATGGCTCTATGTAGTACTGTGGAATAGAGTTCATGGAGTCATGGCTCTTATGTAGTACTGTGGAATAGGAGTTCCATGGAGTCATGGCTCTATGTAGTACTGTGGAATAGAGTTCCATGGAGTCATGGCTCTATGTAGTACTGTGAATAGAGTTCCATGCAGTCATGGCTATATGTAGTACTGTGGAATAGAGTTCCATGCAGTCATGCCTCTATGTAGTACTGTGGAATAGAGTCCATGGAAATATGGCTCTATGTAGTACTGTGGAATAGAGTTCCATGTATCATGGCTCTATGTAGTACTGTGGAATAGAGTTCATGCAGTCATGGCTATATGTAGTACTGTGGAATAGAGTTCCATGCAGTCATGGCTCTATGTAGTACTGTGGAATAGAGTTCCATGCAGTCATGGCTATGTAGTACTGTGCACCTCCATAGTCTGTTCTGGACTTGGGGACTGTGAAGAGACCTTGGTGGAATGTCTTGTTTGGAATGCATGGGTGTCTGTGTGGGTGCTTTAACAGACAGCTCAGTGCTTTCAAATATATCAATACCTCTCACAAATACAAGTGGTGATAAAGTCAATCTTTTTTACTTTGAACCAGGAGAGATTGACTTGCTCCTGAGTGTTGCAGCTGTCTAAGGCACTATCTCAGTGCCTTAGACAATCGGCTGTGATTGGGGTCCCACAGGGCAGTGCACAATTGGCCCAGCGTCGTCCGGGGGAAGGCCATCATTGTAAATAAGAATTTGTTCTTAACTGACTTGCCTAGTTAAATAAACGTTAAATAAATAAAAACATATTATTAATGTTTGCTTTCTGTGCACAGTGAAGGGCCAACCGTGCTGCCATGTTCTGAATCAATTGCAGAGTCCCTCTTTGTGGCTCCTGACCACACGACTGAACAGTAGTCAAAACTAGGGCCTGTAGGACCTGCCTTGTTGATAATGCTGAACTTCTTAGGGATCGGCGTCCCGTCAACAGGACAGTTGTAAATCATGCAGCGCCTTGTGTCAAGATTGCAGATTTGAGAGAAATAACAAATGTCGGTATCTTATATCAGCTGAAAGCTTAAATTCTTGTTAATATAAATGCACTGTCCAATTTACAGGCAGTTAGATTTGTTATGTCTGAGCTACAGGTAGTTAGATTTGTTATGTCTGAGCTACAGGTAGTTAGATTTGGTATGTCTGAGCTACAGGTAGTTAGATTTGGTATGTCTGAGCTACAGGTAGTTAGATTTGGTATGTCTGAGCTACAGGTAGTTAGATTTGGTATGTCTGAGCTACAGGCAGTTAGATTTGGTATGTCTGAGCTACAGGCAGTTCGATTTGGTATGTCTGACCTACAGGCAGTTAGATTTGGTATGTCTGAGCTACAGGCAGTTAGATTTGGTATGTCTGAGCTACAGGCAGTTAGATTTGGTATGTCTGACCTACAGGTAGTTCGATTTGGTATGTCTGACCTACAGGCAGTTAGATTTGGTATGTCTGACCTACAGGTAGTTAGATTTGGTATGTCTGACCTACAGGTAGTTAGATTTGGTATGTCTGACCTACAGGCAGTTAGATTTGTTATGTCTGAGCTACAGGCAGTTAGATTTGGTATGTCTGACCTACAGGTAGTTAGATTTGGTATGTCTGACCTACAGGCAATTAGATTTGGTATGTCTGACCTACAGGCAGTTAGATTTGGTATGTCAGTTTAGGCGAAAATTGAAAAAAAGGGGCCTATCCTTAAGAAGTTTTAAGAAGGTAGAGCAGTTCTTTGTAATGGACAGACTTCTCCCCGTCTTAGCTACTGTTGTATCAATATGTTTTGACAATGACAGGTTACAATCCAGGGTTACTCCAAGCAGTTTAGTCACCTCAACTTGCTCAATTTATTACAAAATTTAGGTTTAGAGTTTAGTGAATGATTTTTCCAAAATACAATGCTTTTAGTTTTTGAAATGACTCAACATGTACCCAATACACACAAATCTAAGTAAGAATGAATTAAGACTAAATACAGGACTGAATAAGGACATCCTAAAAACATCCTAAAAACACAAAATGGCTGCATAGCCTAAATAAACAACCTCCATCTGGAGCTGTAAAGACAGTCTTTTACCAGTCATGTCATTTGCATATTCGAAAGATAATTATAATTTTTTTGAGTCTCACTGAAGTAGAACCGACTAAATAATTACAGTGTTTGGGATCCTTGATGTCAGAGGATGATTGCTTACTGGTAACCATAATCAGTGCTTCGTTTTTAATCATCCGGAGAAACACGGAGCATTAATTATTGCTTTTCATGCAAAGTTGTGTTTATGAGTGACCGGTTCACAGATATAACATTTTTCAGCATCTTTAAGAAGCTTAGAAGAGACAGTTTATTTTTTTATCTTTCAGAATTAATATCTTAAAACGA
>NW_025749198.1:17500-20000 GCF_021184085.1 Oncorhynchus gorbuscha
CATACATGCTTAATATTTGCCATTTACCTGCTAGATCACATTTATCAATAAAAGTACTTTTGTTTTGTGGATAAAATTGTAATTTTATGAACAAAAATCAATTATAGTCATGGTTGGAATAAATCAGGTGTATTTTGGACAAATATAAATGAATGTTTTCATCACTGTTTATTGCTTCGAACTGAACAAATTGGAAGGACACATTTTACATCCAGTATTTTATGGAAATGATAAAGAGCCCCATTTAAACACAAAATTAAGGGGTCTACACACCACACGAGAGACAGAGTTTTACTGTGTGTGTTGCAAACGTATTTAAAAAAATTGATGCATGTGTACTGTGTCCTCCTGTCTTTCTTGGGTCCACACATTACTGGCTGCAATCTAGAATGATGAAAACACTTAGTTCAGGAATTTAACGAACATCTTCACTCACTCACATATACAGAGGCTTGCGGGAATATTCACCCCCATTTTTTCCTATTTTGTTGCAAGTTATAACCTGGAATTAAAAATGGATTTTTTTGGGGGTGTTTGTATCATTTGATTTAGACAACGTGTCACGGCTGATTTCCTCCTCGTCGTCTGAAGAGGGGAGGAAGCGGGGATCGGACCAAAACGCAGTTCGTGCTCGACATGTTTCAATGAAAGACGAATAACGTGAACACTACACAAATACAAAAAACAGTGGCAAAACCAAACAGTCCTCTGGTGCAGCGACCGCAAAGACAGGAAACAATCACCCACAAAGTACCCACAGAATATGGCTGCCTAAATATGGTTCCCAATCAGAGACAACGATAGACAGCTGCCTCTAATTGAGAACCAATCTAGGCAACCATAGACATACAATAAACCTAGAAGGGGTACAGCCCCATAAACACACAAAAACCCCTAGACAAGGAAAAAACATACATCACCCATGTCACACCCTGACCTTACCAAAATAACAAGAAAAACAAAAATACTAAGGTCAGGGTGGCAACATGCCTAACACTTTGAAGATGCAAAATATTTTTTTTCAAACAAGAAATAACACAAAAAATGGAAAACTTGAGCGTGTATAACTATTCACCCCCAAAGTCAATACTTTATAGAGCCACCTTTTGGACCAATTACAGCTGCAAGTCTCTTGGGGTATGTCTCTAAGTTTGGGACATTTAGCCACTGGGATTTTGCCAATTCTTCAAGACAAAACTGCTCCAGCTCCTTCAAGTTGGATGGGTTCTGCTAGTGTAAAGCAATCTTTAATTCATACCACATATTCTCAATTGGATTGAGGTCTGGGCTTTTGCCTAAGCCATTCCAAGACATTTAAATGTTTTCCCATAAACCACTTTCAGTGTTGCTTTAGCAGTATGATTAGGGTCATTGTCCTGTTGGAAGGTGAATCTCCGTCTCAATCTCAAATCTCTGGAAGACTGAAACAGGTTTCCCTCAAGAATTTCCCTGTATTTAGAGTCATCCATCATTCCTTCAATTCTGACCAGTTTCCCAGTCCTGGCCAATGAAAAACACCCCGACAGCATGATGCCACCACTCATGCTTCTCTGGGGATGATATTCTCAGGATGATGAGAGGTGTTGAGTTTGCGAGCAGACATAGCATTTTCCTTGATGGCCAAAAGCTCAATTTTAGTCTCATCTGACAGAGTTTCTCTTCCACATGTTTGGGGAGTCTCCACATGCCTTTTGGTGAACACCAAACATGTTTGTTATTTTTCTTTAAGCAATGGCTTTTTTTCTGTACTCTTCCATAAAGCCCAGCTCTGTGGAGTGTACAGCTTAAAAAGTGGTCCTATGGACAGATACTGTGGAGCTTTGCAGCTCCTTCAGGGTTATCTTTGTCTCTTTGTTGCCTCTCTGATTAATGCCATCCTTGCCTGGTCCCTGAGTTTTTTTAATAATGGATTTAATGGTGCTCCGTGGCATGTTCAAAGTTTTTTTATTTGTGTGCGTGTGTGTGTGTGTGTGTGTGTGTGTGTGTGTGTGTGTGATGTGTGTGTGTGTGTGTGTGTGTGTGTGTGTGTGTGTGTGTGTGTGTGTGTGTGTGTGTGTGTGTGTGTGTGTGTGTGGACGCTGACCTACCCAGTGAAAACACTATGCATGACTAAGGGTGTGTTGGTAGCAAGTCAGACAGACAGACAGACACCAGACAGACAGACAGACAGACAGACAGACAGACAGACAGACAGACAGACAGACAGACAGACAGAACGAACAGACAGACGAACAGACGAACAGACAGACAGACGAACAGACAGACAGACAGACAGACAGACAGACAGACAGACAGACAGACAGACAGACAGACAGACAGACAGACAGACAGACAGACAGACAGACAGACAGACAGACAGACAGACAGAATTGGATCTTAATTAAGTCAACATTGTTTTTAATGGCTCCAGTCAGATCACTGTTGACTGGATGCTCCTGTATAGACAGACATATTCTGATTACTCTAATGAATTCCTGGGACCTTTATTTTGCCTTAGTAG
>NW_025749198.1:22500-26694 GCF_021184085.1 Oncorhynchus gorbuscha
TCTCTCTCTTGATCAGTTCTCCTCAGGCCGCTATCTCTCCACTGGGATGTTTTAATCATGATGAGATTTGTTTGTAATTATAAACACTGAGACGCCCATATCAAAGCTGCTTATTGAGATTCAGGCCTATGGGTGTCCTCGACAGCTTCTGGAAAATGCAACCCTGTGTGTGTGTGTGTGTGTGCGTGCGTGTGGCGTGCGTGCACGTGTGCGTGCGTGTGCGTGTGCATGTGCGTATGCGCGTGTGTGTGCGTGTGTGTGTACCCCCTCTTCACCCCCGCTACATCAAACAGAAGTCATTTCATTTTGAGGTGTCCGTGGTGCTTTTGCATGTACCTTTAAGGCCTTTGGTTCCCAATAACAAGGTGGAGATACGGTACCTAAAAGGAAAATCCTCCCTGTTTGTTCCAATCCTTGTTATTGTTTTTTAAAGATCTCAGGACAAATAAACCACTTTTCCCTAAATACATTACCTGAGCTTTTAATTCACAGAGCGCTTCCTCTCTCTCTTAATACTTAGTTTTATATCAAATTTGATTGAAAAGAGAGATTTAAGTAATATTACTGAGTGCTGCCAGGACCACCTCCTTTCTTGTCCAATCTCGTTTCATCTTAATCCCCTCCATTTTGTGTCAGCGAGGAACATTTTCCTTTTTGGGTCATTCGCCTAGCAACCATCAAGGTTAGCTAATGGGGCTCCTCTACAGAAGCAGTCACCATACATCTGGTGTGATCTGTTGTTTATATCAGACTGATGCTAACATCTGATATAACTGTGAGGCCTGTGTTTATGAGACCTGGAGTACAGGCTTTAACTGTGAGGCCTGTGTTTATGAGAGAACAAGTATTTGATACACTGACGATTTTGCAGGTTTTCCTAATTACAAAAGCATGTAGAGGCCTGTAATTTTTATCACAGGTACACTTCAACTGTGAGAGACGGAATCTAAAACAAAATATCAGAAAATCACATTGTATGATTTTAAAGTAATTTGTTTGTATTTTTATTAAAAGGACATAAGTATTTGATCACCTACCAACCAGTGTAAGAATTCTGGCTCTCACAGACCTGTTAGTTTTTCTTTAAGAATCCCTCCTGTTCTGCACTCATTACCTGTATTACCTACACCTGTTTGAACTTGTTACCTGTACAAAAGACACCTGTCCACACACTCAATCAAACAGACCCCAACCTCTCCACAATGGCCAAGACCGGGGAGCTGTGTAAGGACATCAGGGATAAATTGTAGACCTGCACAAGATTTCCAGCTGCCTCTGATTGGGAACCATACCAGGCCAAACACATAGCGATATAAAACATAGAACATAAACATAGAATGCCCTCCCCAACTCACGCCTGACCAAACTAAAAAAATAGAGACATAAAAGGAATCAAGGTCAGGACATGTAGTGTATACACTTCTGTTTCATAGTTGTAACAAAGGCACCCCGTGAATACAATTAATTGAACACTTGAATTATGGTGTTGCTATGCTTTTCTGTTATTTTAAATAAAATAAACATACGGTTCTAATTTTACCCTAAGCCTTCATTATTTTTTTGTGATAGATGAAATGTATTAATTACACTGTCAGAATTTTGCTCACCGGATTACTGCTCATTAGCTGGAACGGGTCTATTGAGGCCCAGCGGTTCTAGTGTTACTAAGACAGTTGAGTATATGACTGTTTCCTATAAAACACTAAACCACCTGCAAGGCCTTGTTTTTAGAGTTGTTGCTACCTGCCTCAACTTACCACATGAATTATGAAACACACATCTTTCAGAAAACGACCTTGTACTTTTTAGATTTGATTCAAAAGACCATGAAAGTAAAATGAAAGAAATATGTATTTTCTGTCAAGGGGGCAGTCAGAGAACATGGAGGTGTTATCTCTAGAGTCATCATTTCCATGAACAGATAAACACAGGGCTAGCAGTAGGTAGGGTAGCACGGTAAACATGATTGGATGGTCAAAGTGAGACTGACGGACTTCTTCTCCCGAAGGAGCTCAGATCAAAGAGAATGTGTGTGTTTCAGGCCCCTGGTGACCCTGAGCTATGAATCACATTTTCAACAAATCTTGTTGCTTTTAGTGTTATTCAGTTAATTTAGGGAGGAGAACAAATGAAAACAGATACAATGCTGGTTAGAGCGTTGGACTAGGAACCGGAAGGTTGCAAGTTCAAATCCCCGAGCTGACAAGGTACAAATGTTGTTCTGCTTTGACAGACGGTCACTTACTCATTCTTAGGCTGTCATTGAAAATAAGAATTTGTTCTTAACTGACTTGCCTGGTTAAATAAACCTATAAAAAAATGTAACATGTCTTCCTTATTTTCCATCAGAAAATCAATCTTATATATATTAATAATAATATATCACATGGTACCAACCCCTAAAATCAGTTTAAAAAATGAAATGCAATTTTCCTTGGGCTCTTATAATCCTTGGTAATAGTCAACCATGATTTTTAAATCTTTAGATGCATTTTAAATCCACGCTGTAATGTCTTCTCTCTCAGACAAGGTCAAATATCTTAGCAAATAAGGCTTAAGCTTTGTTTTATAGAAAATAATTACATGATTAATACCGAAGAATTAATCAGGTACTCTTCAGATCTCCCCAGATTGGGTTGGTGCTAAGGATTATAGTATATGGCCTAGATTTTCACAAGGCATTTAGACTGGCATGGCAGTTTGTTTATCAAAGTACTGCTAAATAGAATATTTTAACTCCTCATTGCAATACACAGTTTGTTTGCTCCAGTAATTCTATATCTATAGGCACTGTGTCTGCACAGTATATAGACACAATCAGAGCATTTAGGCCCATTCTAATTGAGGTGGCACACAGCAGTTCTATCATGAGGTTTGACCAAGACAGCGTCTCGCACACCTTTTGGCTTGTTTGAATTCAATCACATGCTATTCGGCTTGTGCGATGCCCCCTAGAACATGTCCCCCTCTCAATTCCCAAAGAAAATAAAAGAGGCACCCTTTTATTTGGAAAAATGATCAGGTGAACGACAATACCAGTACAGGAAGCTACTTTAGCAAGTTGAGATGTTCCCAGTGTGTAGCAATAAAAAAGATAAAAAGCTTCCTCCTCACTCCTCCATATGATCACCCAAGAGGACGTTACTTATTCATGCTGACTTTTATAAACTGTGTGTGTGTGTGTGTGTCTGTTGTGCGTGTGTGTGTGTGTGTGTGTGTGTGTGTGTGTGTGTGTGTGTGTGTGTGTGTGTCTGTTGTGCAGGCATCTGTATGTACATGTCTACATTTATGTGTTTGCTATATCTCCCACCTCGCGTGTCAAAGCAAAACGGTGATTTGAATAATTCACATGATTTCTGATGTATCAGAGGAAGACATGATACCTCCTCTCAACCTGCCATTTAGACTTCCTCACTACTGATACAGTTCAACAAGATGTAGGCCTAGATGTATTAGGTGATGTCATTTACAACTCCTGTTTTAAAAGGACTGGGAATCTTAATAAAGGGATCTGTTTCGCGACCTTTACCCTCCACCTGTAAATGGTCAGTATTGAGGTGATAAGGCATGTTCTAAATGGTCGGGATAGGATAGGAATGCTGTGCACTAGATGCATATTAATGATTGTCTTGACATCTCTGGATTGTCTATGTTCTTTTTTCTATGATTTGCTATTTCTGTGTTTGGCCTGGTATGCTTCTCAATCAGAGGCAGCTGTCAATCGTTGTGCCTGATTGAGAAGCATATTTAGGGAGCCTGTTTTCTATTGTGTTTTGTGGCTAATTGTTTCATGTTGGATGTATGTTTCTCATTTCAGGACTGTTTCGGTTTTTCGTTTGTATCAGTCACTTTGTTATTTTGTATTCTATGGTGTTCAGTTTTAATAAACTACAATGGACACTTACCACGCTGCACATTGGGTCCGATCTCTCCTACTCCTCCTCAGAAGAGGACAAAAAACCCTTACAATTGCATTGTGTAATATAATATAGTCGTTATCCACACACACTTCATGACCAATCTAGATTCTAGTCACGCCCAAGTAACAGCCGAGGTAATGGGATGAAAGGGGAAAACTTAACACACGTGACTTTAGGGATCAAGTATTATTATCTAATTAATAAAAAACAAATCCCCATCAAAATCTGTTTAAACTATAGATCTATTTTTGTATGGGCTGCGTCTCAATCCACT
>NW_025749199.1:0-22500 GCF_021184085.1 Oncorhynchus gorbuscha
CCCTCTCTCTCTCTCTCTCTCATCTCTCTCTCTCTCTCTCTCTCTCTCTCTCTCTCTCTCCCTCCCTCTCTCTCTCTCATCTCTCGCTCTCTCTCTCTCTCTCTCCCTCCTCTCTCTCTCTCTCTCTCTCTCTCTCTCTCTCTCTCTCTCTCTCTCTCTCTCTCTCTCTCTCTCTCTCTCTCTCTCTCTCTCTCTCTCTCTCTCTCTCTCTCTCTCTCTCTCTCTCTCTCTCTCTCTCTCTCTCTCTCTCACTACCTATGCCCCCCCTCTCTCGAAGGGAAACATCGCTTTCTCTCACAAATAGCTTATCCTCCAGAGTGGAAATTACCAGTGTAGATTAATAAGGACATTAGTTCAGTAATGATGCTGTGCAGAATGAAACATTTATTAAAGATCCCTCTGCTAGCAATTAGCATGTGATGTCATTTCTCAGCACAAGAAATCAAGATGATTGCGGCTGTGTTAGTGTGTCTCTGTATGTGTGTGTGTGTATCAGAATAATGTTGGAACGTCAGATTGGTGATTGGCTCAAGAGACCAAAGCTGAGTCCGAGTTGAGACACAAACAGAGCTGGAGGACTGTTCTGTCTTGTCTTCACCTCAAAGCTGTCCTGCATGGGGAGGAGAGAGAGGGAGGGAGAGAGAGAGAGAGATGGAGGACTGTTCTGTCTTGTCTTCACCTCAAAGCTGTCCTGCATGGGGAGGAGAGAGAGGGAGGGAGAGAGAGAGAGAGATGGAGGACTGTTCTGTCTTGTCTTCACCTCAAAGCTGTCCTGCATGGGGAGGAGAGAGAGGGAGAAAGAGGGGGAGAGAGGGAGGAAGAGGGAGAGGGAGAGGGAAGGAGAGGGAGGAAGAGGGAGAGAAAGGGAGGGAAGGAGAGAGAGAGAGATGGAGGGGGAGGGAGAGAAAGCGGGAGAGGGAGAGAGATGAAGAGGGAGGGAGAGAAGGAGGACAGAGAGTCTTTATATTTGACGTGTCTGTCTTGTGTCTTCTACTGCCTGGAGGAACAGTGTATCACGTATCAGTTCAACTCAGAACTTTTCTGCTCTTAACTTTTCTCCTCACAGCTGCTGTTCTTTCACAAAGAAACTTGAAAGTAGAAAAGTCTGAAGTTTTCAGGAAAAGGAGACAACTTCAACATCTTTACTGATCAGTCGTCCCTTTATGTAGCTCTTGTTTCCATCAGTGTGTCTGATGACCTTGTCTTGACCAGTCACCTGAAAGGAAAACAGAGGAGGAGGAGGGAGGAGGGAGGAGGGAGGAGGAGGTTGGAGGAGGGGAGGAGAGGAGGAGGGAGGAGGAGGGAGGAGGAGGGTGGAGGGGAGGAGGAGAGGAGGAGAGGGAGGAGGAGGAGGAGAGGAGGAGGAGGGAGGAGGAGGAGGAGGAGAGGAGGAGGAGGGTGGAGTGGCGGAGAGGATGAGGGGAGGAGAGGAGGAGAGGATGAGAGGAGGAGGAGAGGAGGAGAGGAGGAGAGGAGGAGGAGAGAGAGAGAGGGAGGAGAGGAGGAGAGAGGAGGAGGAGGAGAGGAGAGGAGGGGAGGAGGAGGAGGAGAGGAGGAGAGGAGGAGGAGGGAGGGAGGAGGAGGAGGCAGGAGGAGGAGGGAGGAGGGGAGGAGCAGAGAGGGAGGAGGAGGAGGAGGGAGGAGGAGGGGGGAGAGGAGCAGGAGGAGGAGGGAGGAGGGGAGGAGAGGGAGGAGGAGGAGGGAGGAGGGGGTGGAGGAGGGGAGGAGAGGGAGGAGGAAGAGGGGATGGAGAGGGGGAGAATGGGGAGGAGAACGGGAGGACAGGAGGAGGAGGGGGAGGACTCGCCACCTGAAAGGATAACAGAGGAGGTGGAAGAAGGAGGGAGGGGTAGGAATCGAGGACGGAAGGACGAGGGGAGGGGGAGGGGGGTAGAGGGGAGGGAGGGGAAGGGGGAGGACCTGCCAGCTGAAACAACAACACAGGAGGGGGAGAAGGGGTGAGGGAAGAAGAGGGTCAGAAGGGATGAGGAAGAAGAGGGGGGAGGGATGGGAAAGAGGAGGGGAGGAGAGGGGGAGACCAGGGGTGAGGGAAGAAGAACACAGGGATGGGGAAGAAGGGGGGGGAGAAGGGATGAGGAAAGAGGGGGGGATGTGTGAGAGGGGGAGAAGGGGTGAGGGAAGAAGAGGGGGATGAGAGGGGGAGAAGGGGTGAGGGTCACAGACGCGGAGCTCACCAATCAAACCATCCAGGTGTAGCTTCTTAATCAACCCTGAGACTGACCGCGTGGGGCGACTGCTTAACCCATGCTGATTCCATCCCTGTGAGGAGAAGAAAGGGGAGAGAGAGAAAGAAAGGTGGAGGGAGGGAAGGGCGAGATGAGGGATGGAGTCAGAGGCAGATAATGCAATAGCAGTTCACTTACATCCCAACAAAAGGTGACCGGCCTAGACGGATCAATTTGCAATATTGTGGTCCGTGCATTTTCTGCAACAAAGCCAGGTACATGAAAGACTCTAGTATGAACTCTCCCAGTCAATAAACATGATGAGGAGAGGATGGGGAGATGAGGAGAGGATGGGGAGATGAGGAGAGGATGGGGAGATGAGGAGAGGATGGGGAGATGAGGAGAGGATGGGGGAGATGAGGAGAGGATGGGGAGATGAGGAGAGGATGGGGAGATGAGGAGAGGATGGGGAGGACAGAGGAGAGGATGAGGAGATGAGGAGAGGATGGGGAGATGAGGAGAGGATGAGATGAGGAGAGGATGGGGGAGATGAGGAGAGGATGGGGAGATGAGGAGAGGATGGGGAGATGAGGAGAGGATGGGGAGATGAGGAGAGGATGGGGAGATGTGGGGAGAGGATGGGGAGATGGGGAGATGAGGAGAGATGGGGAGATGAGGAGAGGATGGGGGAGATGAGGAGAGGATGAGGAGATGAGGAGAGGATGGGGAGATGAGGAGAGGATGCAGGAGATGAGAGAGATGGGGAGATGAGGAGAGGATGGGGAGATGAGGAGAGGATGGGGAGATGAGGAGAGGATGGGGAGATGAGGAGAGGATGGGGAGATGAGGAGAGGATGGGGAGATGAGGAGAGGATGGGGGAGATGAGGAGAGGATGGGGAGATGAGGAGAGGATGGGGAGATGAGGAGAGGATGGGGGAGATGAGGAGAGGATGGGGAGATGAGGAGAGGATGGGGAGATGAGGAGAGGATGGGGAGATGAGGAGAGGATGGGGAGATGAGGAGAGGATGGGGAGATGAGGAGAGGATGGGGGAGATGAGGAGAGGATGGGGAGATGAGAGAGGATGGGGAGATGAGGAGAGGATGGGGAGATGAGGAGAGGATGGGGAGATGAGGAGAGGATGGGGAGATGAGGAGAGGATGGGGAGATGAGGAGAGGATGGGGGAGATGAGGAGAGGATGGGGAGATGAGGAGAGGATGGGGAGATGAGGAGAGGATGGGGAGATGAGGAGAGGATGGGGAGATGAGGAGAGGATGGGGGAGATGAGAGGATGGGGAGATGAGGAGAGGATGGGGAGATGAGGAGAGGATGGGGAGATGAGGAGAGGATGGGGAGATGAGGAGAGGATGGGGAGATGAGGAGAGGATGGGGAGATGAGGAGAGGATGGGGAGATGAGGAGAGGATGGGGAGATGAGGAGAGGATGGGGAGATGAGGAGAGGATGGGGAGATGAGGAGAGGATGGGGAGATGAGGAGAGGATGGGGAGATGAGGAGAGGATGGGGAGATGAGGAGAGGATGGGGGAGATGAGGAGAGGATGGGGAGATGAGGAGAGGATGGGGAGATGAGGAGAGGATGGGGAGATGAGGAGAGGATGGGGGAGATGAGGAGAGGATGGGGAGATGAGGAGAGGATGGGGAGATGAGGAGAGGATGGGGAGATGAGGAGAGGATGGGGAGATGAGGAGAGGATGGGGAGATGAGGAGAGGATGGGGAGATGAGGAGAGGATGGGGAGATGAGGAGAGGATGGGGAGATGAGGAGAGGATGGGGAGATGAGGAGAGGATGGGGAGATGAGGAGAGGATGGGGGAGATGAGGAGAGGATGGGGAGATGAGGAGAGGATGGGGAGATGAGGAGAGGATGGGGAGATGAGGAGAGGATGGGGAGATGAGGAGAGGATGGGGAGATGAGGAGAGGATGGGGAGATGAGGAGAGGATGGGGAGATGAGGAGAGGATGGGGAGATGAGGAGAGGATGGGGAGATGAGGAGAGGATGGGGAGATGAGGAGAGGATGGGGAGATGAGGAGAGGATGGGGAGATGAGGAGAGGATGGGGAGATGAGGAGAGGATGGGGAGATGAGGAGAGGATGGGGAGATGAGGAGAGGATGGGGAGATGAGGAGAGGATGGGGGAGATGAGGAGAGGATGGGGAGATGAGGAGAGGATGGGGAGATGAGGAGAGGATGGGGAGATGAGGAGAGGATGGGGAGATGAGGAGAGGATGGGGAGATGAGGAGAGGATGGGGAGATGAGGAGAGGATGGGGAGATGAGGAGAGGATGGGGAGATGAGGAGAGGATGGGGAGATGAGGAGAGGATGGGGAGATGAGGAGAGGATGGGGAGATGAGGAGAGGATGGGGAGATGAGGAGAGGATGGGGAGATGAGGAGAGGATGGGGAGATGAGGAGAGGATGGGGAGATGAGGAGAGGATGGGGAGATGAGGAGAGGATGGGGAGATGAGGAGAGGATGGGGAGATGAGGAGAGGATGGGGAGATGAGGAGAGGATGGGGAGATGAGGAGAGGATGGGGAGATGAGGAGAGGATGGGGGAGATGAGGAGAGGATGGGGAGATGAGGAGAGGATGGGGGAGATGAGGAGAGGATGGGGGAGATGAGGAGAGGATGGGGAGATGAGGAGAGGATGGGGAGATGAGGAGAGGATGGGGAGATGAGGAGAGGATGGGGAGATGAGGAGAGGATGGGGAGATGAGGAGAGGATGGGGAGATGAGGAGAGGATGGGGGAGATGAGGAGAGGATGGGGAGATGAGGAGAGGATGGGGGAGATGAGGAGAGGATGGGGAGATGAGGAGAGGATGGGGAGATGAGGAGAGGATGGGGAGATGAGGAGAGGATGGGGAGATGAGGAGAGGATGGGGAGATGAGGAGAGGATGGGGAGATGAGGAGAGGATGGGGAGATGAGGAGAGGATGGGGAGATGAGGAGAGGATGGGGAGATGAGGAGAGGATGGGGAGATGAGGAGAGGATGGGGAGATGAGGAGAGGATGGGGAGATGAGGAGAGGATGGGGAGATGAGGAGAGGATGGGGAGATGAGGAGAGGATGGGGAGATGAGGAGAGGATGGGGAGATGAGGAGAGGATGGGGAGATGAGGAGAGGATGGGGAGATGAGGAGAGGATGGGGAGATGAGGAGAGGATGGGGAGATGAGGAGAGGATGGGGAGATGAGGAGAGGATGGGGAGATGAGGAGAGGATGGGGAGATGAGGAGAGGATGGGGAGATGAGGAGAGGATGGGGAGATGAGGAGAGGATGGGGAGATGAGGAGAGGATGGGGAGATGAGGAGAGGATGGGGAGATGAGGAGAGGATGGGGAGATGAGGAGAGGATGGGGAGATGAGGAGAGGATGGGGAGATGAGGAGAGGATGGGGAGATGAGGAGAGGATGGGGAGATGAGGAGAGGATGGGGAGATGAGGAGAGGATGGGGAGATGAGGAGAGGATGGGGAGATGAGGAGAGGATGGGGAGATGAGGAGAGGATGGGGAGATGAGGAGAGGATGGGGAGATGAGGAGAGGATGGGGAGATGAGGAGAGGATGGGGAGATGAGGAGAGGATGGGGAGATGAGGAGAGGATGGGGAGATGAGGGAGGATGGGAGATGAGGAGAGGATGGGGAGATGAGGAGAGGATGGGGAGATGAGGAGAGGATGGGGAGATGAGGAGAGGATGGGGAGATGAGGAGAGGATGGGGAGATGAGGAGAGGATGGGGAGATGAGGAGAGGATGGGGAGATGAGGAGAGGATGGGGAGATGAGGAGAGGATGGGGAGATGAGGAGAGGATGGGGAGATGAGGAGAGGATGGGGAGATGAGGAGAGGATGGGGAGATGAGGAGAGGATGGGGAGATGAGGAGAGGATGGGGAGATGAGGAGAGGATGGGGAGATGAGGAGAGGATGGGGAGATGAGGAGAGGATGGGGAGATGAGGAGAGGATGGGGAGATGAGGAGAGGATGGGGAGATGAGGAGAGGATGGGGAGATGAGGAGAGGATGGGGAGATGAGGAGAGGATGGGGAGATGAGGAGAGGATGGGGAGATGAGGAGAGGATGGGGAGATGAGGAGAGGATGGGGAGATGAGGAGAGGATGGGGAGATGAGGAGAGGATGGGGGAGATGAGGAGAGGATGGGGAGATGAGGAGAGGATGGGGAGATGAGGAGAGGATGGGGGAGATGAGGAGAGGATGGGGAGATGAGGAGAGGATGGGGAGATGAGGAGAGGATGGGGAGATGAGGAGAGGATGGGGAGATGAGGAGAGGATGGGGAGATGAGGAGAGGATGGGGAGATGAGGAGAGGATGGGGAGATGAGGAGAGGATGGGGAGATGAGGAGAGGATGGGGAGATGAGGAGAGGATGGGGAGATGAGGAGAGGATGGGGGAGATGAGGAGAGGATGGGGAGATGAGGAGAGGATGGGGAGATGAGGAGAGGATGGGGAGATGAGGAGAGGATGGGGAGATGAGGAGAGGATGGGGAGATGAGGAGAGGATGGGGGAGATGAGGAGAGGATGGGGAGATGAGGAGAGGATGGGGAGATGAGGAGAGGATGGGATGAGGAGATGAGGAGAGGATGAGGAGAGGATGGGGAGATGAGGAGGATGGGGAGATGAGGAGAGGATGGGGAGATGAGGAGAGGATGGGAGATGAGGAGAGGATGGGGAGATGAGGAGAGGATGGGGAGATGAGGAGAGGATGGGGAGATGAGGAGAGGATGGGGAGATGAGGAGAGGATGGGGAGATGAGGAGAGGATGGGGAGATGAGGAGAGGATGGGGAGATGAGGAGAGGATGGGGAGATGAGGAGAGGATGGGGAGAGATGAGGAGATGAGGAGAGGATGGGGAGATGAGGAGAGGATGGGGAGATGAGGAGAGGATGGGGAGATGAGGAGAGGATGGGGAGATGAGGAGAGGATGGGGAGATGAGGAGAGGATGGGGGAGATGAGGAGAGGATGGGGAGATGAGGAGAGGATGGGGAGATGAGGAGAGGATGGGGAGATGAGGAGAGGATGGGGAGATGAGGAGAGGATGGGGAGATGAGGAGAGGATGGGGAGATGAGGAGAGGATGGGGAGATGAGGAGAGGATGGGGAGATGAGGAGAGGATGGGGAGATGAGGAGAGGATGGGGAGATGAGGAGAGGATGGGGAGATGAGGAGAGGATGGGGAGATGAGGAGAGGATGGGGGAGATGAGGAGAGGATGGGGAGATGAGGAGAGGATGGGGAGATGAGGAGAGGATGGGGAGATGAGGAGAGGATGGGGAGATGAGGAGAGGATGGGGAGATGAGGAGAGGATGGGGAGATGAGGAGAGGATGGGGAGATGAGGAGAGGATGGGGGAGATGAGGAGAGGATGGGGAGATGAGGAGAGGATGGGGAGATGAGGAGAGGATGGGGAGATGAGGAGAGGATGGGGAGATGAGGAGAGGATGGGGAGATGAGGAGAGGATGGGGAGATGAGGAGAGGATGGGGAGATGAGGAGAGGATGGGGAGATGAGGAGAGGATGGGGAGATGAGGAGAGGATGGGGAGATGAGGAGAGGATGGGGAGATGAGGAGAGGATGGGGGAGATGAGGAGAGGATGGGGAGATGAGGAGAGGATGGGGAGATGAGGAGAGGATGGGGAGATGAGGAGAGGATGGGGGAGATGAGGAGAGGATGGGGAGATGAGGAGAGGATGGGGAGATGAGGAGAGGATGGGGAGATGAGGAGAGGATGGGGAGATGAGGAGAGGATGGGGAGATGAGGAGAGGATGGGGAGATGAGGAGAGGATGGGGAGATGAGGAGAGGATGGGGAGATGAGGAGAGGATGGGGAGATGAGGGAGAGGATGGGGAGATGAGGAGAGGATGGGGAGATGAGGAGAGGATGGGGAGATGAGGAGAGGATGGGGAGATGAGGAGAGGATGGGGAGATGAGGAGAGGATGGGGAGATGAGGAGAGGATGGGGAGATGAGGAGAGGATGGGGAGATGAGGAGAGGATGGGGAGATGAGGAGAGGATGGGGAGATGAGGAGAGGATGGGGAGATGAGGAGAGGATGGGGAGATGAGGAGAGGATGGGGAGATGAGGAGAGGATGGGGAGATGAGGAGAGGATGGGGAGATGAGGAGAGGATGGGGAGATGAGGAGAGGATGGGGAGATGAGGAGAGGATGGGGAGATGAGGAGAGGATGGGGGAGATGAGGAGAGGATGGGGAGATGAGGAGAGGATGGGGAGATGAGGAGAGGATGGGGAGATGAGGAGAGGATGGGGAGATGAGGAGAGGATGGGGGAGATGAGGAGAGGATGGGGAGATGAGGAGAGGATGGGGAGATGAGGAGAGGATGGGGAGATGAGGAGAGGATGGGGAGATGAGGAGAGGATGGGGAGATGAGGAGAGGATGGGGAGATGAGGAGAGGATGGGGAGATGAGGAGAGGATGGGGAGATGAGGAGAGGATGGGGAGATGAGGAGAGGATGGGGAGATGAGGAGAGGATGGGGAGATGAGGAGAGGATGGGGAGATGAGGAGAGGATGGGGAGATGAGGAGAGGATGGGGAGATGAGGAGAGGATGGGGAGATGAGGAGAGGATGGGGGAGATGAGGAGAGGATGGGGAGATGAGGAGAGGATGGGGAGATGAGGAGAGGATGGGGAGATGAGGAGAGGATGGGGAGATGAGGAGAGGATGGGGGAGATGAGGAGAGGATGGGGAGATGAGGAGAGGATGGGGAGATGAGGAGAGGATGGGGAGATGAGGAGAGGATGGGGAGATGAGGAGAGGATGGGGAGATGAGGAGAGGATGGGGAGATGAGGAGAGGATGGGGAGATGAGGAGAGGATGGGGAGATGAGGAGAGGATGGGGAGATGAGGAGAGGATGGGGAGATGAGGAGAGGATGGGGAGATGAGGAGAGGATGGGGAGATGAGGAGAGGATGGGGAGATGAGGAGAGGATGGGGAGATGAGGAGAGGATGGGGGAGATGAGGAGAGGATGGGGAGATGAGGAGAGGATGGGGAGATGAGGAGAGGATGGGGAGATGAGGAGAGGATGGGGGAGATGAGGAGAGGATGGGGAGATGAGGAGAGGATGGGGAGATGAGGAGAGGATGGGGAGATGAGGAGAGGATGGGGAGATGAGGAGAGGATGGGGAGATGAGGAGAGGATGGGGAGATGAGGAGAGGATGAGGAGATGAGGAGATGAGGAGAGGATGGGGAGATGAGGGAGAGGATGGGGAGATGAGGAGAGAGGATGGGGAGATGAGGAGAGGATGGGGAGATGAGGGGAGGATGGGGAGATGAGGAGAGGATGGGGAGATGAGGAGAGGATGGGGGAGATGAGGAGAGGATGGGGAGATGAGGAGAGGATGGGGAGATGAGGAGAGGATGGGGGAGATGAGGAGAGGATGGGGAGATGAGGAGAGGATGGGGAGATGAGGAGAGGATGGGGAGATGAGGAGAGGATGGGGAGATGAGGAGAGGATGGGGAGATGAGGAGAGGATGGGGAGATGAGGAGAGGATGGGGAGATGAGGAGAGGATGGGGAGATGAGGAGAGGATGGGGAGATGAGGAGAGGATGGGGAGATGAGGAGAGGATGGGGAGATGAGGAGAGGATGGGGGAGATGAGGAGAGGATGGGGAGATGAGGAGAGGATGGGGAGATGAGGAGAGGATGGGGAGATGAGGAGGAGGATGGGGAGGATGAGGAGAGGATGGGGAGATGAGGAGAGGATGGGGAGATGAGGAGAGGATGGGGAGATGAGGAGAGGATGGGGAGATGAGGAGAGGATGGGGAGATGAGGAGAGGATGGGGAGATGAGGAGAGGATGGGGAGATGAGGAGAGGATGGGGAGATGAGGAGAGGATGGGGAGATGAGGAGAGGATGGGGAGATGAGGGAGGATGGGAGAGGATGGGGAGATGAGGAGAGGATGGGGAGATGAGGAGAGGATGGGGAGATGAGGAGAGGATGGGGAGATGAGGAGAGGATGGGGAGATGAGGAGAGGATGGGGAGATGAGGAGAGGATGGGGAGATGAGGAGAGGATGGGGAGATGAGGAGAGGATGGGGAGATGAGGAGAGGATGGGGGAGATGAGAGAGGATGGGGAGATGAGGAGAGGATGGGGAGATGAGGAGAGGATGGGGAGATGAGGAGAGGATGGGGAGATGAGGAGAGGATGGGGAGATGAGGAGAGGATGGGGAGATGAGGAGAGGATGGGGAGATGAGGAGAGGATGGGGAGATGAGGAGAGGATGGGGGAGATGAGGAGAGGATGGGGAGATGAGGAGAGGATGGGGAGATGAGGAGAGGATGGGGAGATGAGGAGAGGATGGGGAGATGAGGAGAGGATGGGGAGATGAGGAGAGGATGGGGAGATGAGGAGAGGATGGGGAGATGAGGAGAGGATGGGGAGATGAGGAGAGGATGGGGAGATGAGGAGAGGATGGGGAGATGAGGAGAGGATGGGGAGATGAGGAGAGGATGGGGAGATGAGGAGAGGATGGGGAGATGAGGAGAGGATGGGGAGATGAGGAGAGGATGGGGAGATGAGGAGAGGATGGGGAGATGAGGAGAGGATGGGGAGATGAGGAGATGAGGAGAGGATGGGGAGATGAGGAGAGGATGGGGAGATGAGGAGAGGATGGGGAGATGAGGAGAGGATGGGGAGATGAGGAGAGGATGGGGAGATGAGGAGAGGATGGGGAGATGAGGAGAGGATGGGGAGATGAGGAGAGGATGGGGAGATGAGGAGAGGATGGGGAGATGGGGAGATGAGGAGAGGATGGGGAGATGAGGGAGAGGATGGGGAGATGAGGGAGATGAGGAGAGGATGGGGAGATGAGGAGAGGATGGGGAGATGAGGAGAGGATGGGGAGATGAGGAGAGGATGGGGAGATGAGGAGAGGATGGGGAGATGAGGAGAGGATGGGGAGATGAGGAGAGGATGGGGAGATGAGGAGAGGATGGGGGAGATGAGGAGAGGATGGGGAGATGAGGAGAGGATGGGGAGAGGAGATGAGGAGAGGATGGGGAGATGAGGAGAGGATGGGGAGATGAGGAGATGAGGAGAGGATGGGGAGATGAGGAGAGGATGGGGAGATGAGGAGGAGGATGGGGGAGATGAGGAGAGGATGGGGAGATGAGGAGAGGATGGGGAGATGAGGAGAGGATGGGGAGATGAGGAGAGGATGGGGAGATGAGGAGAGGATGGGGAGATGAGGAGAGGATGGGGAGATGAGGAGAGGATGGGGAGATGAGGAGAGGATGGGGAGATGAGGAGAGGATGGGGAGATGAGGAGAGGATGGGGAGATGAGGGAGAGGATGGGGAGATGAGGAGAGGATGGGGAGATGAGGAGAGGATGGGGAGATGAGGAGAGGATGGGGAGATGAGGAGAGGATGGGGAGATGAGGAGAGGATGGGGAGATGAGGGAGAGGATGGGGAGATGAGGAGAGGATGGGGAGATGAGGAGAGGATGGGGAGATGAGGAGAGGATGGGGAGATGAGGAGAGGATGGGGAGATGAGGAGAGGATGGGGAGATGAGGAGAGGATGGGGAGATGAGGAGAGGATGGGGAGATGAGGAGAGGATGGGGAGATGAGGAGAGGATGGGGAGATGAGGGAGGATGGGGAGAGGATGGGGAGATGAGGAGAGGATGGGGGAGATGAGGAGAGGATGGGGAGATGAGGAGAGGATGGGGAGATGAGGAGAGGATGGGGAGATGAGGAGAGGATGGGGAGATGAGGAGAGGATGGGGAGATGAGGAGAGGATGGGGAGATGAGGAGAGGATGGGGAGATGAGGAGAGGATGGGGAGATGAGGAGAGGATGGGGAGGATGGGGAGAGGATGGGGAGATGAGGAGAGGATGGGGAGATGAGGAGAGGATGGGGAGATGAGGAGAGGATGGGGAGATGAGGAGAGGATGGGGAGATGAGGAGAGGATGGGGAGATGAGGAGAGGATGGGGAGATGAGGAGAGGATGGGGAGATGAGGAGAGGATGGGGAGATGAGGAGAGGATGGGGAGATGAGGAGAGGATGGGGAGATGAGGAGAGGATGGGGAGATGAGGAGAGGATGGGGAGATGAGGAGAGGATGGGGAGATGAGGAGAGGATGGGGAGATGAGGAGAGGATGGGGAGATGAGGAGAGGATGGGGAGATGAGGAGAGGATGGGGAGATGAGGGAGAGGATGGGGAGATGAGGAGAGGATGGGGAGATGAGGAGAGGATGGGGGAGATGAGGAGAGGATGGGGAGATGAGGAGAGGATGGGGAGATGAGGAGAGGATGGGGAGATGAGGAGAGGATGGGGAGATGAGGAGAGGATGGGGAGATGAGGAGAGGATGGGGAGATGAGGAGAGGATGGGGAGATGAGGAGAGGATGGGGAGATGAGGAGAGGATGGGGAGATGAGGAGAGGATGGGGAGATGAGGAGAGGATGGGGAGATGAGGAGAGGATGGGGAGATGAGGAGAGGATGGGGAGATGAGGAGAGGATGGGGAGATGAGGAGAGGATGGGGAGATGAGGAGAGGATGGGGGAGATGAGGAGAGGATGGGGAGATGAGGAGAGGATGGGGAGATGAGGAGAGGATGGGGAGATGAGGAGAGGATGGGGAGATGAGGAGAGGATGGGGAGATGAGGAGAGGATGGGGAGATGAGGAGAGGATGGGAGATGAGGAGAGGATGGGGAGATGAGGAGAGGATGGGGAGATGAGGAGAGGATGGGGAGATGAGGAGAGGATGGGGAGATGAGGAGAGGATGGGGAGGATGGAGGAGAGGATGGGGAGATGAGGAGAGGATGGGGGAGATGAGGAGAGGATGGGGAGAGGATGGGAGATGAGGAGAGGATGGGGAGATGAGGAGAGGATGGGGAGATGAGGAGAGGATGGGGAGATGAGGAGAGGATGGGGAGATGAGGAGAGGATGGGGAGATGAGGAGAGGATGGGGAGATGGGGAGAGGATGGGGAGATGAGGAGAGGATGGGGAGATGAGGAGAGGATGGGGAGATGAGGAGAGGATGGGGAGATGAGGAGAGGATGGGGAGATGAGGAGAGGATGGGGAGATGAGGAGAGGATGGGGAGATGAGGAGAGGATGGGGAGATGAGGGAGAGGATGGGGAGATGAGGAGATGAGGAGAGGATGGGGAGATGAGGAGAGGATGGGGAGATGAGGAGAGGATGGGGAGATGAGGAGAGGATGGGGAGATGAGGGGAGGGGGGAGAGGATGGGGAGATGAGGAGAGGATGGGGAGATGAGGAGAGGATGGGGAGATGAGGAGAGGATGGGGAGATGAGGAGAGGATGGGGAGATGAGGAGAGGATGGGGAGATGAGGAGAGGATGGGGAGATGAGGAGAGGATGGGGAGATGAGGAGAGGATGGGGAGATGAGGAGAGGATGGGGAGATGAGGAGAGGATGGGGAGATGAGGAGAGGATGGGGAGATGAGGAGAGGATGGGGAGATGAGGGGAGGATGGGGAGATGAGGAGAGGATGGGGAGATGAGGGAGAGGATGGGGAGATGAGGAGAGGATGGGGAGATGAGGAGAGGATGGGGAGATGAGGAGAGGATGGGGAGATGAGGAGAGGATGGGGAGATGAGGAGAGGATGGGGAGATGAGGAGAGGATGGGGGAGATGAGGAGAGGATGGGGAGATGAGGAGAGGATGGGGAGATGAGGAGAGGATGGGGAGATGAGGAGAGGATGGGGAGATGAGGAGAGGATGGGGAGATGAGGAGAGGATGGGGAGATGAGGAGAGGATGGGGAGATGAGGAGAGGATGGGGAGATGAGGAGAGGATGGGGAGATGAGGAGAGGATGGGGAGATGAGGAGAGGATGGGGAGATGAGGAGAGGATGGGGAGATGAGGAGAGGATGGGGAGATGAGGAGAGGATGGGGAGATGAGGAGAGGATGGGGAGATGAGGAGAGGATGGGGAGATGAGGAGAGGATGGGGAGATGAGGGGAGGATGGGGAGATGAGGAGAGGATGGGGAGATGAGGAGAGGATGGGGAGATGAGGAGAGGATGGGGAGATGAGGGAGAGGATGGGGAGATGAGGAGAGGATGGGGAGATGAGGAGAGGATGGGGAGATGAGGAGAGGATGGGGAGATGAGGAGAGGATGGGGAGATGAGGAGAGGATGGGGAGGATGAGGGAGAGGATGGGGAGATGAGGAGAGGATGGGGGAGATGAGGGGAGGATGGGGAGATGAGGAGAGGATGGGGAGATGAGGAGAGGATGGGGAGATGAGGAGAGGATGGGGAGATGAGGAGAGGATGGGGAGATATGGGGAGATGAGGAGAGGATGGGGAGAGATGAGGAGAGGATGGGGAGATGAGGAGAGGATGGGGAGATGGGGAGAGGTTGGGGAGATGGGAGAGGGATGGGGAGGATGAGGAGAGGATGGGGAGATGAGGAGAGGATGGGGAGATGAGGAGAGGATGGGGAGATGAGGAGAGGATGGGGAGATGAGGAGAGGATGGGGAGATGAGGAGAGGATGGGGAGAGGATGGGGAGATGAGGAGAGGATGGGGAGAGGATGGGGAGATGAGGAGAGGATGGGGAGATGAGGAGAGGATGGGGAGATGAGGAGAGGATGGGGAGATGAGGAGAGGATGAGGAGATGAGGAGATGAGGAGAGGATGGGGAGATGAGGAGAGGATGGGGAGATGAGGAGATGAGGAGAGGATGGGGAGATGAGGAGAGGATGGGGAGATGAGGAGAGGATGGGGAGATGAGGAGAGGATGGGGAGATGAGGAGAGGATGGGGAGATGAGGAGAGGATGGGGAGATGAGGAGAGGATGGGGAGATGAGGGGAGGATGGGGAGATGAGGGGAGGATGGGGAGATGAGGATGAGGAGATGAGGAGATGAGGAGAGGATGGGGAGATGGGGAGAGGATGGGGAGATGAGGAGATGAGGAGAGGATGGGGAGATGAGGAGAGGATGGGGAGATGAGGAGAGGATGGGGAGATGAGGAGAGGATGGGGAGATGAGGAGAGGATGGGGAGATGAGGAGAGGATGGGGAGATGGGGAGAGGATGGGGAGATGAGGAGAGGATGGGGAGATGAGGAGAGGATGGGGAGATGAGGAGAGGATGGGGAGATGAGGGAGGATGGGGAGATGAGGAGAGGATGGGGAGATGAGGAGAGGATGGGGAGATGAGGAGAGGATGGGGAGATGAGGAGAGGATGGGGAGATGAGGGGAGGATGGGGAGATGAGGAGAGGATGGGGAGATGAGGAGAGGATGGGGAGATGAGGAGAGGATGGGGAGATGAGGAGAGGATGGGGAGATGAGGAGAGGATGGGGAGATGAGGAGAGGATGGGGAGATGAGGGGAGGATGGGGAGATGAGGAGAGGATGGGGAGATGAGGGGAGGATGGGGAGATGAGGAGAGGATGGGGAGATGAGGAGAGGATGGGGAGATGAGGGGAGGATGGGGAGATGAGGAGAGGATGGGGAGATGAGGGGAGGATGGGGAGATGAGGAGAGGATGGGGAGATGAGGAGAGGATGGGGAGATGAGGAGAGGATGGGGAGATGAGGAGAGGATGGGGAGATGAGGAGAGGATGGGGAGATGGGGAGATGAGGGGAGGATGGGGAGATGAGGGGAGGATGGGGAGATGAGGAGAGGATGGGGAGATGAGGATAGGATGGGGAGATGTTGGAGATGGGGAGATGAGGAGAGGATGGGGAGATGAGGGGAGGATGAGGGGAGGATGGGGAGATGAGGGGAGGATGGGGAGATGAGGAGAGGATGAACTCTCCCAGTCATAATGGAGAGAGATGGAGGAGAGGATGGGGAGATGAGGAGAGGATGGGGAGATGAGGAGAGGATGGGGAGATGAGGGGAGGATGGGGAGATGAGGGGAGGATGGGGAGATGAGGAGAGGATGGGGAGATGAGGAGTGGATGGGAGAGGATGAGGGGAGGATGGGAGAGGATGGGGAGATGAGGATAGGATGGGGAGATGAGGGGAGGATGGGGAGATGAGGAGAGGATGGGGAGATATCGGGAGATGAGGGGAGGATGGGGAGATGAGGGGAGGATGGGGAGATGGGGGAGGAGAGAAAAGAAAGAGATGAACAGAGAGGGACCGAAAGAAGGAGAGTGAGGGAGAAGAGCGACAGAGTGCAAGGGGAAGGAAGGAGAGAGAGAGAGAGGGGAAGGAAGGATATAGAGAGAGAGGGGAAGGAAGGAAGGAGAGAGAGAGAGAGGGGGAGGAGGAAGGAGAGAGAGAGAGGGAGGGGAAGGAAGGAAAGAGAGAGAGGGGAAGGAAGGAGAGAGAAGGAGGGAGAGGAAGGAAGGAGAGAGAGGGATAGAAGGAGGGAGGGGAAGGAAGGAGAGAGGGAGAGGGGGGGAGGAAGGAGAGAGAGAGAGCAAGAGGGAGGGGAAGGAAGAGAGAGAGAGCAAGAGGGAGGGGAAGGAAGGGAGAGAGAGAGGGGGAGAGGAAGGAGAAAGAGAGAGAGATGGAGGAAGGAGTGAGAGGGATAGAAGGAGGGAGGGGAAGGAAGGAGGGAGAAAAAGAGAGAGAGAGGGGGGGAGGGAAGGAGAGAGAGAGAGAGAGAGAGAGAGAGAGAGAGAGAGGGAGAGGGAAGGAGAGAGGGAGGGAAGGAAGGAGAGAGAGGGGAAGGGAAGGAGAGAAGGAAGGAGAGAGGGAGGGAGGGGAAGGAAGGAGAGAGAGAGAGGGAGGGAGGGAGGGGAAGAAAGGAAGGAGAGAGAGAGAGAGCAAGAAGGAGGGAGGGGAAGGGAAGGAGAGAGAAGGAGAGAGAGTATCAAATAAGGAGATGAGATTAATCTAACATCTAAATTTTCTCTTTTTTCTCTTTCTCCAGTTAATTAGATAATTATCTTTAGGATGTTGCTAGATTAGATAAAGGATTCATTCATGTTTGAGTCTAATTAACAGCCATGCTATTAACTGCCTTCCCAGTCGTGATGCGAGTAAAGAATGAGAGGGAGAAGGAGAACTAGTTACAGTGAGGAGAACTAGTTACAGTTAGGATAACTAGTTACAGTGAAGAGAACTAGATACAGTGAGGAGAACTAGTTACAGTGAGGAGAACTAGTTAAAGTTAGGAGAACTAGTTACAGTGAGGAGAACTAGATACAGTGAGGAGAACTAGTTACAGTGAGGAGAACTAGTTACAGTGAGGATAACTAGTTACAGTGACTTCAGAGGGAGAAGGGGAACTAGTTACAGTGAGGATAACTAGTTACAGTGAGGAGAACTAGTTACAGTGAGGATAACTAGTTACAGTGACTTCAGAGGGAGAAGGATAATTAGTTACAGTGAGGATAACTAGTTACAGTGAGGAAAACTAGTTACAGTGAGGAGAACTAGTTGCAGTGAGGATAACTAGTTACAGTCACTTCAGAGGGAGAAGGAGAACTAGTTACAGTGAGGAGAACTAGTTACCGTGAGGAGAAATAGTTACAGTGAGGAGAACTAGTTACCGTGAGGAGAACTATTTACAGTGAGGAGAACTAGTTACAGTGAGTAGAACTAGTTACCGTGAGGATAACTATTTACAGTGAGGAGAACTAGTTACAGTGAGGATAACTAGTTACAGTGAGGATAACTAGTTACAGCGAGGATAACTAGTTACCGTGAGGAGATCTAGTTACAGTGAGGAGAACTAGTTACCAGAAGGCTAATAATATACTGTAGAAACAGAAGGATAATAATATACTGTAGAGAGAGAAGGATAATAATATACTGTACAGAGAGACAGAAGGATAATAATATACTGTAGAGACAGAAGGATAATAATATACCTGTAGAGACAGAAGGATAATAATATACTGTAGAGACAGAAGGATAATATATACTGTAGAGACATAAGGATAATAATATACTGTAGAGACAGAAGGATAATAATATAATGTAGAGACAGAAGGATAATAATATACTGTAGAGACAGAAGGTTAATAATACCGTAGAGACAGAGGATAATAATATACTGTAGAGAGACAGAAGGATAATAATATACTGTAGAGACAGAAGGATAATAATATAGTGTAGAGAGAAGGATAATAATATACACTGTAGAGACAGAAGGATAAAAACATACTGTAGACAGAAGGATAATAACATACCGAGAGAGACAGAGGATAATAATATACTGAGAGAGAGAAACAGAAGGATAATAATGACGATAACATGTAGAGACAGAAGGATAATAATATACTGTAGAGACAGAAGGATAATAATATACTGTAGAGACAGAGGATGATAATATACTGTAGAGAGAGACAGAAGGATAATAATATACTGTAGAGACAGAAGGATAATAATATACTGTAGAGACAGAAGGATAATAATATACTGTAGAGACAGAAGGATAATAATATACTGTAGAGAGAGACAGAAGGATAATAAATACTGTAGAGACAGAAGGATAATAATATACTATGTAGAGACAGAAGGATAATAATATACAACAGAGACAGAAGGATAATAATATACTGTATAGAGACAGAAGGATAATAATAATATACTGTAGAGACAGAAGGATAATAATATACTGTAGAGACAGAAGGATAATAATATACTGTAGAGACAGAAGGATAATAATATACTGTAGAGAGAAGGATAATAATATACTGTAAGAGACAGAAGGATAATAATACTGTAGAGACAAGAGGATAATAATATACTGTAAGACAGAAGATAATAATACCAGACAGAAGGATAATAATGACGGGTCAAGAGAGAAGGATATAATATACTGAGAGACAACACAGAGGATACATAATATGACATGGGAACAACACAAGGATAATAATATACTGTAGGACAGAGAGGATAATAACATATACCGCAGAGACAGAAGGATAACGAACATTAATCGAGACAGAAGGATCAACACAATCGCAGACATCGTAGAGACACAAGGATAAATCTCTGCAGAGAGAAGGATAATAATATACTGTAAGAGACAGACAGGATAACACACTGTAGAGACAGAGGACAATAATATACTGTAGAGATATTACAGAGGATAATAATATACACATAGACAGAGAAGGAATGATTATACACATAACCGATAATAATATACTGTAATAACAGAATCGCAGACATCTGAAGATTAACATAATCGGGCATATCAGAATAACACAAATAATATACTGTACAACACAGCAGAGGATGACAATAAATATACTGCAGCCGACAACAACACAACCGCAGAGACCCGGTAAATATCAACTGTAGAGACAGAAGGATAATCAAATATGCTGTAGAGACAGAAGGATAACAACATACTGTAGAGAGACAGAAGGATAATAATATACTGTAGAGACAGAAGGATAACAACACTGTAGAGACAGAAGGATAATAATACCGCTGTGAGACATCAAGGGGGTAATAAACACTGTAGAGACATAAGGATGACAACAACACAATCGTAGAGAGAGACAGAAGGATAATAATATACTGAGAGAGACAGAAGGATAATAATATACTGTAGAGACAGAAGGATAGGATAATATACTGTAGAGAGAGACAGAAGGATAATAATATACTGTAGAGACAGAGGGATAATAATATACTGTAGAGACAGAAGGATAATAATATACTGTAGAGACAGACAGAAGGATAATAATATACCGTATATAAGGATAACAATATAACTGTAGAGACAGAAGGATAATAATATACTGCAGAGACAATGACAACAACACACTGCAGAGACAGAATGACAACAATGCACTGCAGAGAGACATTTGGTGCAATGACAATAACACACCATAGACATTTAGCCGACAACAACATACCGTGATAATAATATACTGTAGAGAGAACAGAAGGATAATAATATACTGTAGAGACAGAAGGATAATAATATACTGTAGAGAGACAGAAGGATAATAATATACTGTAGAGAGAGACAGAAGGATAATAATATACTGTAGAGACAGAAGGATAATAATATACTGTAGAGACAGAAGGATAATAATATACTGTAGAGAGAGACAGAAGGATAATAATATACTGTAGAGACAGAAGGATAATAATATACTGTAGAGAGAGACAGAAGGATAATAATATACTGTAGAGACAGAAGGATAATAATATACTGTAGAGACAGAAGGATAATAATATACTGTAGAGAGAGACAGAAGGATAATAATATACTGTAGAGACAGAAGGATAATAATATACTGTAGAGACAGAAGGATAATAATATACTGTAGAGAGAGACAGAAGGATAATAATATACTGTAGAGACAGAAGGATAATAATATACTGTAGAGACAGAAGGATAATAATATACTGTAGAGACAGAAGGATAATAATATACTGTAGAGACAGAAGGATAATAATATACTGTAGAGAGAGACAGAAGGATAATAATATACTGTAGAGACAGAAGGATAATAATATACTGTAGAGACAGAAGGATAATAATATACTGTAGAGACAGAAGGATAATAATATACTGTAGAGAGAGAGACAGAAGGATAATAATATACTGTAGAGACAGAAGGATAATAATATACTGTGAGAGAGACAGAAGGATAATAATATACTGTAGAGACAGAAGGATAATAATATACTGTAGAGACAGAAGGATAAGAGACAGAAGGATAATAATATACTGTAGAGACAGAAGGATAATAATATACTGTAGAGACAGAAGGATAATAATATACTGTAGAGACAGAAGGATAATAATATACTGTAGAGACAGAAGGATAATAATATACTGTAGAGACAGAAGGATAATAATATACTGTAGAGACAGAAGGATAATAATATACTGTGAGAGAGCAGAAGGATAATAATATACTGTAGAGACAGAAGGATAATAATATACTGTAGAGACAGAAGGATAATAATATACTGTAGAGAGCAGAAGGATAATAATATACTGTAGAGACAGAAGGATAATAATATACTGTAGAGAGCAGAAGGATAATAATATACTGTAGAGACAGAAGGATAATAATATACTGTAGAGACAGAAGGATAATAATATACTGTAGAGACAGAAGGATAATAATATACTGTAGAGACAGAAGGATAATAATATACTGTAGAGACAGAAGGATAATAATATACTGTAGAGACAGAAGGATAATAATATACTGTAGAGACAGAAGGATAATAATATACTGTAGAGACAGAAGGATAATAATATACTGTAGAGACAGAAGGATAATAATATACTGTAGAGACAGAAGGATAATAATATACTGTAGAGACAGAAGGATAATAATATACTGTAGAGACAGAAGGATAATAATATACTGTAGAGACAGAAGGATAATAATATACTGTAGAGACAGAAGGATAATAATATACTGTAGAGACAGAAGGATAATAATATACTGTAGAGACAGAAGGATAATAATATACTGTAGAGACAGAAGGATAATAATATACTGTAGAGACAGAAGGATAATAATATACTGTAGAGACAGAAGGATAATAATATACTGTAGAGACAGAAGGATAATAATATACTGTAGAGAGACAGAAGGATAATAATATACTGTAGAGACAGAAGGATAATAATATACTGTAGAGACAGAAGGATAATAATATACTGTAGAGACAGAAGGATAATAATATACTGTAGAGACAGAAGGATAATAATATACTGTAGAGAGACAGAAGGATAATAATATACTGTAGAGACAGAAGGATAATAATATACTGTAGAGACAGAAGGATAATAATATACTGTAGAGACAGAAGGATAATAATATACTGTAGAGACAGAAGGATAAGAGACAGAAGGATAATAATATACTGTAGAGACAGAAGGATAATAATATACTGTAGAGAGACAGAAGGATAATAATATACTGTAGAGACAGAAGGATAATAATATACTGTAGAGACAGAAGGATAATAATATACTGTAGAGACAGAAGGATAATAATATACTGTAGAGACAGAAGGATAATAATATACTGTAGAGAGACAGAAGGATAATAATATACTGTAGAGACAGAAGGATAATAATATACTGTAGAGAGAGACAGAAGGATAATAATATACTGTAGAGACAGAAGGATAAGAGACAGAAGGATAATAATATACTGTAGAGAGAGACAGAAGGATAATAATATACTGTAGAGACAGAAGGATAATAATATACTGTAGAGACAGAAGGATAATAATATACTGTAGAGACAGAAGGATAATAATATACTGTAGAGACAGAAGGATAATAATATACTGTAGAGAGACAGAAGGATAATAATATACTGTAGAGACAGAAGGATAATAATATACTGTAGAGACAGACAGAAGGATAATAAT
>NW_025749199.1:25000-26687 GCF_021184085.1 Oncorhynchus gorbuscha
CCCTCCTCTCATCTCCACCAGGACCGACACCCCTCCTCTCATCTCCACCAGGACTGACACCCCTCCTCTCATCTCCACCAGGACTGACACACCTCCTGTCTTCTCCTACATCCTCTCATCTCCACCAGGACCGACACCCCTCCTCTCATCTCCACCAGGACCGACACCCCTCCTCTCATCTCATTTAACATACATTACATTTAAGTCATTTAGCAGACGCTCTTATCCAGAGCGACTTACAAATTGGTGCATTCATCTTATGACATCCAGTGGAACAGTCACTTTACAATAGTGCATCTAAATCTTAAAGGGGGGGGGGGAGGGAATACTTATCCTATCCTAGGTATTCCTTAAAGAGGTGGGGTTTCAGGTGTCTCCGGAAGGTGGTGATTGACTCCGCTGTCCTGGCGTCGTGAGGGAGTTTGTTCCACCATTGGGGGGCCAGGACTGACACACCTCCTGTCTTCTCCTACATCCTCTCTCTCCTCCCATCTGGACTCCCATCTGTGTCAGTCCACCAGGACTGACACACCTCCTGTCTTCTCCTACATCCTCTCTCTCCTCCCATCTCCACCAGGACCGACACCCCTCCTCTCATCTCCACCAGGACTGACACCCATCCTCTCTTCTCCTCTCTTCTCCTGTTGGAGTCTAGCTCCTTTTCCTCTCCTGTCTTTGTTCTCTAGGGGTGAGGAAGGAGGGATTAAGGAGGGAGGGAAGTAGGAGGGGAGGAACGCGGGAGGACACTGGTTTCGTTCCAAGTTTACCTCCGCTCTTCCGCCACTTGTCTTTGGGCCAGGTCGACATACTGAGAGGAGGAACGTGTGTGTGTGTTTGTGTATGTGTTTCATTCGTGAGGTCTTTTAGGATGGAATGTGCCAAATCTGATGCCATCCGTATGCAAATTGGTGTTTGCTTGTGTTTGTGTGTGTGTGTGTGTTCTGGCTTCGGCCAAGTCAGGGGAGGATGGAAGAAGCATCAAATACTGTGCAAGGCCCCCTCTAAATACATCTCTGGAGAATAGATGCTTGGGTTCATAAAAGTTGCTCTATTAGGTGGGGTGTGTGTGTGCTAGTTATATTGAATTCGTATAATTATGGGATTTGGGCTTTATGTTTTTCTTTCTCTCTTACCTCATATTGTACTCTGCACTACGACTCCTTAAGGACCCATTCATGTATTCCAAGTACCAGTGCTTTCCTCCTTCAATAAAGAGAACCCTTCTCTCTGTACATAAAAACGCCTTACATTTTGATAGCTCCTCTCCTCTCCTCTCCTCTCCTCTCCTCTCCTCTCCTCTCCTCTCCTCTCCTCTCCTCTCCTCTCCTCTCCTCTCCTCTCCTCTCCTCTCCTCTCCTCTCCACTCCTCTCCCCTCCACTCCCCTCTACCATTCAGAGCAGCTCCTCTCCTCTCCTCTCCTCTCCTCTCCTCTCCTCTCCTCTCCTCTCCTCTCCTCTCCTCTCCTCTCCTCTCCTCTCCTCTCCTCTCCTCTCCTCTCCTCTCCTCTCCTCTCCTCTCCTCTCTCCTCTCCTCTCCTCTCTACCATTCAGAGCAGGGTAGCGCCTCTCCTCTCCTCTCCTCTCCTCTCCTCTCCTCTCCTCTCCTCTCCTCTCCTCTCCTCTCCTCTCCTCTCTCCTCTCCTCTCCTCTCCTCTCCTCTCCTCTCCTCTCCTCTCCTCTCCTCTCC
>NW_025749200.1:0-25000 GCF_021184085.1 Oncorhynchus gorbuscha
CATCAGACTGGAGGAGTGTTCCAGGTCAGACAGGTAACAGGACAGGACATCAGACAGTGTTCCAGGTCAGGTAACAGGACAGGGAAGGACATCAGACTGGAGGAGTGTTCCAGGTCAGACAGGTAACAGGACAGGGAAGGACATCAGACTGGAGGAGTGTTCCAGGTCAGACAGGTAACAGGACAGGGAAGGACATCAGACTGGAGGAGTGTTCCAGGTCAGACAGCTAACAGGACAGGGAAGGACATCAGACTGGAGGAGTGTTCCAGGTCAGACAGCTAACAGGACAGGGAAGGACATCAGACTGGAGGAGTGTTCCAGGTCAGACAGCTAACAGGACAGGGAAGGACATCAGACTGGAGGAGTGTTCCAGGTCAGACAGGTAACAGGACAGGGAAGGACATCAGACTGGAGGAGTGTTCCAGGTCAGACAGCTAACAGGACAGGGAAGGACATCAGACTGGAGGAGTGTTCCAGGTCAGACAGGACATCAGACTAACAGGACAGTAACAGGACAGGGAAGGACATCAGACTGGAGGAGTGTTCCAGGTCAGACAGCTAGGACAGGGGGACATCAGACTGGAGGAGTGTTCCAGGACATCAGACTGGAGGAGTGTTCCAGGTCAGACAGGTAACAGGAGGACATCAGGGAAGGACATCAGACTGGAGGAGTGTTCCAGGTCAGACATAACAGGACAGGGAAGGACATCAGACTGGAGGAGTGTTCCAGGTCAGACAGCTAACAGGACAGGGAAGGACATCAGAGGACATCAGACTAACAGGACAGGGAAGGGACTGGAGGAGTGTTCCAGGTCAGACAGCTAACAGGACAGGGAAGGACATCAGACTGGAGGAGTGTTCCAGGTCAGACAGCTAACAGGACAGGACATCAGACTGGAGGAGTGTTCCATCAGACTAACAGGACAGGGAAGGACATCAGACTGGAGGAGTGTTCCAGGTCAGACAGCTAACAGACAGGACATCAGACTGGAGGAGTGTTCCAGGTCAGACAGTAACAGGAAGGACATCAGACTGGAGGAGTGTTCCAGGACAGACAGCTAACAGGACAGGGAAGGACATCAGACTGGAGGAGTGTTCCAGGTCAGACAGCTAACAGGACAGGGAAGGACAGCTAACAGGACAGGGACAGGACATCAGACTGGAGGAGTGTTGTTCCAGGACAGACAGGCTAACAGGACAGGGAAGGACATCAGACTGGAGGAGTGTTCCAGGTCAGACAGGTAACAGGACAGGGAAGGACATCAGACTGGAGGAGTGTTCCAGGTCAGACAGCTAACAGGACAGGGAAGGACATCAGACTGGAGGAGTGTTCCAGGTCAGACAGGACATAACTGGAGGAGTGTTCAGACTGGAGGAGTGTTCCAGGTCAGACAGCTAACAGGAAGGACATCAGACTGGAGGAGTGTTCCAGGTCAGACAGACTAACAGGACAGCTAACAGGAAGGACATCAGACTGGAGGAGTGTTCCAGGACATCAGTTCCACAGCCAGCTAACAGGACAGGGAAGGACATCAGACTGGAGGAGTGTTCAGACAGGTAACAGGACAGGAGGACATCAGACTAGTGTTCCACAGGCTAACAGGGAAGGACATCAGACTGGAGGAGTGTTCCAGGTCAGACAGCTAACAGGACAGGGAAGGACATCAGACTGGAGGAGTGTTCCAGGTCAGACAGCTAACAGGACAGGGAAGGACATCAGACTGGAGGAGTGTTCCAGGTCAGACAGCTAACAGGACAGGGAAGGACATCAGACTGGAGGAGTGTTCCAGGTCAGACAGCTAACAGGACAGGGAAGGACATCAGACTGGAGGAGTGTTCCAGGTCAGACAGCTAACAGGACAGGGAAGGACATCAGACTGGAGGAGTGTTCCAGGGACAGGGAAGGACATCAGACTGGAGGAGTGTTCCAGGTCAGACAGCTAACAGGACAGGGAAGGACATCAGACTGGAGGAGTTCAGGTGTTCCAGGTCAGGACACAGCTAAGTGTTCCAGGGACAGGGAAGGACATCAGACTGGAGGAGTGTTCCAGGTCAGACAGCTAACAGGACAGGGAAGGACATCAGACTGGAGGAGTGTTCCAGGTCAGACAGGTAACAGGACAGGACAGGACATCAGACTGGAGGAGTGTTCCAGGTCAGACAGCTAACAGGACAGGGAAGGACATCAGACTGGAGGAGTGTTCCAGGTCAGACAGCTAACAGGACAGGGAAGGACATCAGACTGGAGGAGTGTTCCAGGTCAGACAGCTAACAGGACAGGGAAGGACATCAGACTGGAGGAGTGTTCCAGGTCAGACAGCTAACAGGACAGGGAAGGACATCAGACTGGAGGAGTGTTCCAGGTCAGACAGGTAACAGGATCAGGGAAGGACATCAGACTGGAGGAGTGTTCCAGGTCAGACAGCTAACAGGACAGGGAAGGACATCAGACTGGAGGAGTGTTCCAGGTCAGACAGCTAACAGGACAGGGAAGGACATCAGACTGGAGGAGTGTTCCAGGTCAGACAGGTAACAGGACAGGGAAGGACATCAGACTGGAGGAGTGTTCCAGGTAACAGGACAGACATCAGACTGGAGGAGTGTTCCAGGGAAGGACATCAGACTGGAGGAGTGTTCCAGGTCAGACAGCTAACAGGACAGGGAAGGACATCAGACTGGAGGAGTGTTCCAGGTCAGACAGGTAACAGGACAGGGAAGGACATCAGACTGGAGGAGTGTTCCAGGTCAGACATAACAGGACAGGACATCAGACTGGAGGAGTGTTCCACAGCTAACAGGACAGGGAAGGACATCAGACTGGAGGAGTGTTCCAGGTCAGACAGGTAACAGGACAGGACATCAGACTGGAGGAGTGTTCCAGGTCAGACAGGTAACAGGACAGGACATCAGACTGGAGGAGTGTTCCAGGTCAGACAGGTAACAGGACAGGGAAGGACATCAGACTGGAGGAGTGTTCCAGGTCAGACAGCTAACAGGGAAGGACATCAGACTGGAGGAGTGTTCCAGGTCAGACAGGTAACAGGGAAGGACATCAGACTGGAGGAGTGTTCCAGGTCCAGGTAACAGGACAGGACATCAGACTGGAAGTGTTCCAGGGACAGGTAACAGGAAGGACATCAGCTGGAGGACTGGAGGAGTGTTCCAGGTCAGACAGGTAACAGGGAAGGACATCAGACTAACAGGACAGGGAAGGGACTGGGAGTGTTCCAGGTCAGACAGGTAACAGGACAGGGAAGGACATCAGACTGGAGGAGTGTTCCAGGTCAGACAGGTAACAGGGAAGGACATCAGACTGGAGGAGTGTTCCAGGTCAGACAGGTAACAGGACAGGGAAGGACATCAGACTGGAGGAGTGTTCCAGGTCAGACAGGTAACAGGACAGGACATCAGACTGGAGGAGTGTTCCAGGTCAGACAGGTAACAGGACAGGGAAGGACATCAGACTGGAGGAGTGTTCCAGGTCAGACAGGTAACAGGACAGGACATCAGACTGGAGGAGTGTTCCAGGTCAGACAGGTAACAGGACAGGGAAGGACATCAGACTGGAGGAGTGTTCCAGGTCAGACAGCTAACAGGACAGGACATCAGACTGGAGGAGTGTTCCAGGTCAGACAGGTAACAGGACAGGGAAGGACATCAGACTGGAGGAGTGTTCCAGGACAGACAGCTAACAGGACAGGGAAGGACATCAGACTGGAGGAGTGTTCCAGGTCAGACAGGTAACAGGACAGGGAAGGACATCAGACTGGAGGAGTGTTCCAGGACAGACAGCTAACAGAACAGGGAAGGACATCAGACTGGAGGAGTGTTCCAGGTCAGACAGGTAACAGGACAGGACATCAGACTGGAGGAGTGTTCCAGGACAGACAGGTAACAGGGAAGGACATCAGACTGGAGGAGTGTTCCAGGTCAGACAGGTAACAGGACAGGGAAGGACATCAGACTGGAGGAGTGTTCCAGGTCAGACAGGTAACAGGACAGGGAAGGACATCAGACTGGAGGAGTGTTCCAGGTCAGACAGGTAACAGGACAGGGAAGGACATCAGACTGGAGGAGTGTTCCAGGTCAGACAGCTAACAGGACAGGGAAGGACATCAGACTGGAGGAGTGTTCCAGGTCAGACAGGTAACAGGACAGGGAAGGACATCGACTCAGACTGGAGGAGTGTTCCAGGTCAGACAGCTAACAGGACAGGGAAGGACATCAGACTGGAGGAGTGTTCCAGGTCAGACAGCTAACAGGACAGGGAAGGACATCAGACTGGAGGAGTGTTCCAGGTCAGACAGCTAACAGGACAGGGAAGGACATCAGACTGGAGGAGTGTTCCAGGTCAGACAGGTAACAGGACAGGGAAGGACATCAGACTGGAGGAGTGTTCAGGTCAGGTCAGACAGCTAACAGGACAGGGAAGGACATCAGACTGGAGGAGTGTTCCAGGTCAGACAGGTAACAGGACAGGGAAGGACATCAGACTGGAGGAGTGTTCCAGGTCAGACAGGTAACAGGACATCAGAGGGAAGGACATCAGACTGGAGGAGTGTTCCAGGTCAGACAGGTAACAGGACAGGGAAGGACATCAGACTGGAGGAGTGTTCCAGGTCAGACAGACTAACAGGACAGGGGAAGGACATCAGACTGGAGGAGTGTTCCAGGTCAGCTAACAGGGAAGGACATCAGACTGGAGGAGTGTTCCAGACTAACAGGACAGGTCAGACAGGGACTGGAGGAGTGTTCCAGGTCAGACAGGGAAGGACATCAGACTGGAGGAGTGTTCCAGGTCAGACAGCTAACAGGACAGGGAAGGACATCAGACTGGAGGAGTGTTCCAGGTCAGACAGCTAACAGGACAGGGAAGGACATCAGACTGGAGGAGTGTTCCAGGACAGACAGGTAACAGGACAGGGAAGGACATCAGACTGGAGGAGTGTTCCAGGTCAGACAGCTAACAGGACAGGACATCAGACTGGAGGAGTGTTCCAGCTCAGACAGCTAACAGGACAGGACATCAGACTGGAGGAGTGTTCCAGGTCAGACAGCTAACAGGACAGGGAAGGACATCAGACTGGAGGAGTGTTCCAGGACAGACAGCTAACAGGACAGGGAAGGACATCAGACTGGAGGAGTGTTCCAGGTCAGACAGCTAACAGGACAGGACATCAGACTGGAGGAGTGTTCCAGGTCAGACAGGTAACAGGACAGGGAAGGACATCAGACTGGAGGAGTGTTCCAGGTCAGACAGGTAACAGGACAGGGAAGGACATCAGACTGGAGGAGTGTTCCAGGTCAGACAGCTAACAGGACAGGACATCAGACTGGAGGAGTGTTCCAGGTCAGACAGCTAACAGGACAGGGAAGGACATCAGACTGGAGGAGTGTTCCAGGACAGACAGGTAACAGGACAGGACATCAGACTGGAGGAGTGTTCCAGGTCAGACAGGTAACAGGGAAGGACATCAGACTGGAGGAGTGTTCCAGGTCAGACAGCTAACAGGGAAGGACATCAGACTGGAGGAGTGTTCCAGGTCAGACAGGTAACAGGACAGGACATCAGACTGGAGGAGTGTTCCAGGTCAGACAGGTAACAGGACAGGGAAGGACATCAGACTGGAGGAGTGTTCCAGGTCAGACAGGTAACAGGACAGGGAAGGACATCAGACTGGAGGAGTGTTCCAGGTCAGACAGCTAACAGGACAGGGAAGGACATCAGACTGGAGGAGTGTTCCAGGTCAGACAGGTAACAGGACAGGGAAGGACATCAGACTGGAGGAGTGTTCCAGGACAGACAGGTAACAGGGAAGGACATCAGACTGGAGGAGTGTTCCAGGTCAGACAGGTAACAGGGAAGGACATCAGACTGGAGGAGTGTTCCAGGTCAGACAGGTAACAGGACAGGGAAGGACATCAGACTGGAGGAGTGTTCCAGGACAGACAGGTAACAGGGAAGGACATCAGACTGGAGGAGTGTTCCAGGTCAGACAGGTAACAGGGAAGGACATCAGACTGGAGGAGTGTTCCAGGTCAGACAGGTAACAGGACAGGGAAGGACATCAGACTGGAGGAGTGTGTCAGTTTGTCAGATGTTTTCAGCCCTTTAAAGTAGAGGGATGTCAAGATGAAACCACGACATCGGTTGTATAGATCCAGTTATGAATGGAAAAGATGAGCGCCGTCTAAGTTCCAGGTTTTTCTTCTGTGTTTATCTTCATTGTAATTGGCCGTCTGTGTGTTAAGCAGGTTATATGGATGGTGTGTGTGTTCCCAGGGTCACTCGCGCAGGCTGCAGGTGTGTGTGAAGCAGGTGCAGGACTCTGGGACTCTGCCTCTGCTGGTGGAGGCTGTTCTATCTGTCTCTATCGGCTGTGTGTCAGCACGCTCCACCAAGCTACAGAGAGCCCTGGACAGCTACCAGGTCAGTGGCACACACACTATCACACACACACACACACACACACACACACACACACACACACACACACACACACACACACACACACACACACACACACACACACACACACACACACACACACACACACACCACTTCACACACACACCACTACACACACACACACCACTACACACACCACTACACACACTCACCACTACACACACACCTACACACACACACAGTTACATGTGCACACACACACCACTACACAATCACACACAACATTTTTCTATAATAAGTTTGTAAGAGATGTGTCAGTGTGGCAGTGTTGTATATCAGATTTGCTTCCTCTTCATATGTAAAATGAGCTGTATTGGTTAAGGAGACTCATGTAGCGCGGTGGTGGTGGTGGTGATGATGATGTGGTGTTGATGGTGGTGGTGGTGGTGGTGGTGATGTGGTGTTGATGGTGGTGGTGGTGGTGGTGGTGGTGGGGATGGTGGTGGTGGCGGTAGTGATGGTGGTGGTGGTGGTAGTGATGGTGGTGGTGGTGGTGGCGGTAGTGATGTTGGTGGTGGGGTTGGTGGTGGTGGTGGTGGGGATGGTGGTGGTGGTGGTGGTGGTGGTGGTGGTGGTGGTGGTGGTGGTGGTGGTGGTGGTGGTGGTAGTGATGGTGGTGGTGGCGGTGGTGATGTTGGTGGTGGGGTTGGTGGTGGTGGTGGTGGGGATGGTGGTGGTGGGATTGGTGGTGGTGGTGGTGGTGGCGGTAGTGATGTTGGTGGTGGGGTTGGTGGTGGTGGTGGTGGGGATGGTGGTGGTGGTGGTGGTAGTGATGGTGGTGGTGGTGGTGGTGGAGGTGGTGGTAGTGATGGTGGTGGTGGGGATGGTGGTGGTGGTGGTAGTGATGGTGGTGGTGGTGGTGGTGGAGGCGGTGGTAGTGATGGTGGTGGTGGTGGTGGTGGTGGGGGATGGTGGTGGTGGTGGGGGTGGGGTGGTGGTGGTGGTGGTGGTGGTGGTGGTGGTGGTGGTGGTAGTGATGGTGGTGGTGGGGTTGGTGGTAGTGGTGGTGGGGATGGTGGTGGTGGGGATGGTTGTGGTGGTGGTGGGGATGGTTGTGGTGGTGGTGGTAGTGATGGCGGTAGTGATGGTGGTGGTGGGGTTGGTGGTGGTGGTGATGATGGTGGTTGTGGTGGTGATGGTGGAGGTGGTGGTTGTGGTGGTGGTGGTGGTGGTGGTGGGGATGGTTGTGGTGGTGGTGATGTTGGTTGTGGTGGAGGTGATGATGATGGTGGTGATAGTGGAGGTGGTTGTGGTGGTGGTGATGATGATGGTGGTGGTGGTGGTGGGGATGGTGGTGATGGTGGTGGTGGTGGGGATGGTGGTGGTGGTGGTGGCGATGATGATGGTGGTTGTGGGGATGGTGGTGATGGTGGGGTTGGTGATGGTGGTGGTGGTAGAAATGATGGTGGTGGAGGTGGTGGTGGTAGTGATGGTGGTGGTGTGGTGACTAGCTGTGGTGATTCTGGTTCTGGGCCTACTGACATGGCTAAATCCTGGGCTGCTGTAAATCTAATGAATGTTGCAGAATGTATCAGTTCATATTAGTGTTACACATACAGAGACACACACCAGACCCTGGGATGAGACTCCAGCACTAGACTGTAGTTCTACTGCCTAATGGTGGACTGGAGATATCTACAGTATTGCAATACTGTACTGTGTATCTGGACATGATGAAATCCTAGCAGTAATCAATCTCTGCATCCTGTAGTTTTCAGATGGAGGATCCTTAGGCCATCATGTCAAAGCTGTCTGGTGTAGGGAAAGAGATGTGCCAGTCATCAATTATTCCACTGGAGGGAGACATCTGTAGAATGATGGAACCATAGAAATATATTCATCTGCTGTGTAGAATGTATAAAAGTCTACATATTTTTCTGTTGTGTATCAATCAAATCCTTTGAGTGATCTGATTCGGCTGTCCTCTAGTTGGACTACAGTGTTTCAGCTTAAGTTGACTACAGCGTTTCAGCTGCAGTCATTTTAGCTGTGGCGCTGCACCACACCAAAATCGTTGTTGCCATGCCTGTAACATTTTTCTTCCATTGAAGGAGAGGACCAAAGCTCAGCGTGGTTAGTGTTCATCTTATTTAATAATACATCCAGACTGAACACTTCAATTTACAAAAACAACAAATGTGAAAACGGAAAACAGTACCGTGTGGTGTAAAACACACGGAAACAATCACCCACAAACCAACAGGGAAACCCAGGCTACCTAAGTCTGATTCTCAATCAGAGACAACTAACGACACCTGCCTCTGATTGAGAACCAGAGCTAGACGGAACACAGAAAAACAAACTAGACACACAAAACATAGAATGGCCACCCAACTCACGTCCTGACCCACTAAAACAAACAATTAACACAATAACTAGGGTCAGAACGTGACAACTCCCACTAAAACAAACAATTAACACAATAACTAGGGTCAGAACGTGACAACTCCCACTAAAACAAACAATTAACACAATAACTAGGGTCAGAACGTGACAACTCCCACTAAAACAAACAATTAACACAATAACTAGGGTCAGAACGTGACAACTCCCACTAAAACAAACAATTAACACAATAACTAGGGTCAGAACGTGACAACTCCCACTAAAACAAACAATTAACACAATAACTAGGGTCAGAACGTGACAACTCCCACTAAAACAAACAATTAACACAATAACTAGGGTCAGAACGTGACAACTCCCACTAAAACAAACAATTAACACAATAACTAGGGTCAGAACGTGACAACTCCCACTAAAACAAACAATTAACACAATAACTAGGGTCAGAACGTGACAACTCCCACTAAAACAAACAATTAACACAATAACTAGGGTCAGAACGTGACAACTCCCACTAAAACAAACAATTAACACAATAACTAGGGTCAGAACGTGACAACTCCCACTAAAACAAACAATTAACACAATAACTAGGGTCAGAACGTGACAACTCCCACTAAAACAAACAATTAACACAATAACTAGGGTCAGAACGTGACAACTCCCACTAAAACAAACAATTAACACAATAACTAGGGTCAGAACGTGACAACTCCCACTAAAACAAACAATTAACACAATGACTAGGGTCAGAACGTGACAACTCCCACTAAAACAAACAATTAACACAATAACTAGGGTCAGAACGTGACAACTCCCACTAAAACAAACAATTAACACAATAACTAGGGTCAGAACGTGACAACTCCCACTAAAACAAACAATTAACACAATAACTAGGGTCAGAACGTGACAACTCCCACTAAAACAAACAATTAACACAATAACTAGGGTCAGAACGTGACAACTCCCACTAAAACAAACAATTAACACAATAACTAGGGTCAGAACGTGACAACTCCCACTAAAACAAACAATTAACACAATAACTAGGGTCAGAACGTGACAACTCCCACTAAAACAAACAATTAACACAATAACTAGGGTCAGAACGTGACAACTCCCACTAAAAATATGTAACATAAAACAGATATTTCTGCCGAGGAGAACTTTGAAGGAGAACTTTGAAGAGGAGAACTTTGAAGAGGAGAACTTTGAAGAGGAGAACTTTGAAGAGGAGAACTTTGAAGAGGAGAACTTTGAAGAGGCTAGAACATTCTACATTCACTTTTCCTCTTCAAGCAAAACGAGTCGTGAATAGAATCTATGTACAGTTGAGGTTGGAAGTTTACATACACTTAGGTTGGAGTCATTAAAACTCTCATTTTCAACCACTCCACAAAGTTCTTGTTAACAAACTATAGTTTTGGCAAGTTGGTTAGGACATCTACTTTGTGCATGACACAAATCATTTAACCAACAATTGCTTATAGACTTATTATTAATTTAGAATTCACTGTATCACAATTCCAGTGGATCAGAAGTTTACATACACTAAGTTGACTGTGCCTTTAAACAGCTAGGAAAATTCCAGAAAATGATGTCATGGATTTAGAAGCTTCTGATAGGCTAATTGACATCATTTGAGTCAATTGGAGGTGTACCTGTGGATGTATTTCAAGGTCTACCTTCAGACTCAGTGCCTCTTTGCAAGACATCATGGGAAAATCAAATGAAATCAGCCAAGACCTCAGAAAAAAATTGTAGACCTCCACAAGTCTGGTTCATCCTTGGGAGCAATTTCCAAACGCCTGAAGGTACCACGTTCAGCTGTACAAACAATAGTACGCAAGTATAAACACCATGGGACCAGGCAGCTGTCATACCCCTCAGGAAGGAGATGCGTTCTGTCTCCTATAGATGAACGTACTTTGGTGCGAAAAGTGCAAATCAATCCCAGAACAACAGCAAAGGACTTTGTGAAGATGCTGGAAGAAACAGGTACAAAAGTATCTTTATCCACAGTAAAACGAGTCCTATATTTACATAACCTGAAAGGCCGCTCAGCAAGGAAGAAGCCACCGCTCCAAAACTGGCATAAAAACATCCAGACTACAGTTTGCAACTGCACATGGAGACAAAGATTGTACTTTTTGGATTAAATGTCCTCTGATGAAACAAAAATAGATCTGTTTGGCCCTAATTACCATCGTTATGTTTGGGGGAAAAGGGGGGAGGCTTGCAAGCCGAAGAACACCATCCCAACTGTGAAGCACGGGGGTGGCAGCATCATGTTGTGGGGGTGCTTTGCTGCAGGAGGGACTGGTGCGCTTCACAAAATAGATGGCTTCATGAGGAAGGAAAATTATGTGGATATATTGAAGCAACATCTCAAGACATCAGTCAGGAAGTTAAAGCTTGGTCACAAATGGGTCTTTCAAATGGACATTGAACCCAAACATACTTCCAAAGTTGTGGCAAAATGGCTTAAGGACAACAAAGTCAAGGTATTGGAGTGGCCATCACAAAGCCCTGACCACAATCCCATAGACAATTTGTGGGCAGGACTGAAAAAGTGTGTGCGAGCAAGGAGGCCTACAAACCTGACTCTGCCAGGAGGAATGGGCAAAAATTCACCCAACTTATTGTGGGAAGCTTGTTTGAAGTCCACCCGAAACGTTTGACCCAAGTTAAACAATTTAATGGCAATAGTACCAAATACTAATTCAGTAAACTTCTGACCCACTGGGAATGTGATGAAAGAAATAAAAGCTGAAATAAATCATTCTCTCTACTATTATTCTGACATTTAACATTCTTAAAATAAAGTGGTGATCCTAATTGACCTAAGCCAGGGACATTTTACTTGGATTAAATATCAGGAATTGTGAAAAACTGAGTTTAAACGTATTTGGCTAAGGTGTATGTAAGCTTCCGACTTCAACTGTACCTCGTCGGCTTGTTGTTGTGTGTTCTATGTGAGAAAGAAATGAGTCTCGAGGCGCATTCAAGTTACGAGTGTTATAGGGAGGGAAACATGCATTCAAGTTACGAGTGTTATAGGGAGGGAAACATGCATTCAAGTTACGAGTGTTATAGGGAGGGAAACATGCATTCAAGTTACGAGTGTTATAGGGAGGGAAACATGCATTCATTCAAGTTACGAGTGTTATAGGGAGGGAAACATGCATTCATTCAAGTTACGAGTGTTATAGGGAGGGAAACATGCATTCAAGTTACGAGTGTTATAGGGAGGGAAACACGCATTCAAGTTACGAGTGTTATAGGGAGGGAAACATGCATTCAAGTTACGAGTGTTATAGGGAGGGAAACATGCATTCAAGTTACGAGTGTTATAGGGAGGGAAACATGCATTCAAGTTACGAGTGTTATAGGGAGGGAAACATGCATTCAAGTTACGAGTGTTATAGGGAGGGAAACATGCATTCATTCAAGTTACGAGTGTTATAGGGAGGGAAACATGCATTCATTCAAGTTACGAGTGTTATAGGGAGGGAAACATGCATTCAAGTTACGAGTGTTATAGGGAGGGAAACACGCATTCAAGTTACGAGTGTTATAGGGAGGGAAACATGCATTCAAGTTACGAGTGTTATAGGGAGGGAAACATGCATTCAAGTTACGAGTGTTATAGGGAGGGAAACATGCATTCAAGTTACGAGTGTTATAGGGAGGGAAACATGCATTCATTCAAGTTACGAGTGTTATAGGGAGGGAAACATGCATTCATTCAATTTACGAGTGTTATAGGGAGGGAAACATGCATTCAAGTTACGAGTGTTATAGGGAGGGAAACATGCATTCAAGTTACGAGTGTTATAGGGAGGGAAACATTCATTCAAGTTACGAGTGTTATAGGGAGGGAAACATGCATTCAAGTTACGAGTGTTATAGGGAGGGAAACATGCATTCAAGTTACGAGTGTTATAGGGAGGGAAACATGCATTCAAGTTACGAGTGTTATAGGGAGGGAAACATGCATTCAAGTTACGAGTGTTATAGGGAGGGAAACATGCATTCAAGTTACGAGTGTTATAGGGAGGGAAACATGCATTCAAGTTACGAGTGTTATAGGGAGGGAAACATTCATTCAAGTTACGAGTGTTATAGGGAGGAAACATGCATTCAAGTTACGAGTGTTATAGGGAGGAAACATTCATTCAAGTTACGAGTGTTATAGGGAGGGAAACATGCATTCAAGTTACGAGTGTTATAGGGAGGAAACATTCATTCAAGTTACGAGTGTTATAGGGAGGAAACATGCATTCAAGTTACGAGTGTTATAGGGAGGAAACATGCATTCAAGTTACGAGTGTTATAGGGAGGAAACATGCATTCAAGTTACGAGTGTTATAGGGAGGGAAACATTCATTCAAGTTACGAGTGTTATAGGGAGGGAAACATGCATTCAAGTTACGAGTGTTATAGGGAGGGAAACATTCATTCAAGTTACGAGTGTTATAGGGAGGGAAACATGCATTCAAGTTACGAGTGTTATAGGGAGGGAAACATTCATTCAAGTTACGAGTGTTATAGGGAGGGAAACATGCATTCAAGTTACGAGTGTTATAGGGAGGGAAACATGCATTCAAGTTACGAGTGTTATAGGGAGGGAAACATTCATTCAAGTTACGAGTGTTATAGGGAGGGAAACATGCATTCAAGTTACGAGTGTTATAGGGAGGGAAACATTCATTCAAGTTACGAGTGTTATAGGGAGGGAAACATGCATTCTGACAAGCAGTCAATGCACAACAATTATTTTAATCATGGGGGAAAACAGTAGATTCATTGGTTTTTATTATGGAGAGGAGGGTCCCAGCTTTCCATTCTTACTTTATTTATTTCTCAACTCCTAAACATGCGTCTACCCTACCTCAAAATCATGTTGCCTACCACCGCTCAGTCAGACTGCTCTATCAAATCATAGACTTAATTATAATATAATAACACACAGAAATACGAGCCTTCGGTCATTAATATGGTCTAATCCGGAAACTATCATTTCAAAAACAAGACGTTTATTCTTTCAGTGAAATACAGAACCGTTCCGTATTTTATCTAACGGATGGCATCCATAAGTCTAAATATTCCTGTTACTTTGCACAACCTTCAATATTATGTCACAATTCTGTCAAATGAGTTCGCAACGAGCCAGGCGGCCCAAACTGCTGCATATACCCTGACTCTGTTGCACAGAACGCAAGAGAAGTGACACAATTTCCCAAGTTGCAGACAGTGGAGAGGTGTGTTACTACTCCTGTCTGTCTGTCTGTCTGTCTGTCTGTCTGTCTGTCTGTCTGTCTGTCTGTCTGTCTGTCTGTCTGTCTGTCTGTCTGTCTGTCTGTCTGTCTGTCTGTCTGTCTGTCTGTCTGTCTGTCTGTCTGACTGAAGTGTACTGTACTGTGCTGTATTCTGTCCTGCCAGAGGGAGGAGGAGGATGGAGATATGGATAGTTATCAGGTAAACTGTAACTCCTCAGTCTGTTGTTGCTGCTGCTGCTGCTGCTGCTGCATGGATGGTGCTGCCTCCTACTACAGCGAGGGTAGAAACATTCCCATAACTTCTGGAAAACCTTGGAATTGTTTTAGATTTCCCAGAAATGTTCAACCCTAACTACTGCCGATGAAGACGAGGCACGATGGATGGAAACCAGCTTCTGGTCATGTGCTTGCAGACAGTGGGTCCCACTAAGAAGGGTGTGCAGAGGAGTAGGAGACAGGAGGCTAGAGGGGTAGGAGACAGGAGGCTAGAGGGGTAGGAGACAGGAGGCTAGAGGAGTAGGAGACAGGAGGCTAGAGGAGTAGGAGACAGGAGGCTAGAGGGGTAGGAGACAGGAGGCTAGAGGGGTAGGAGACAGGTGGCTAGAGGAGTAGGAGACAGGAGGCTAGAGGGGTAGGAGACAGGAGGCTAGAGGAGTAGGAGACAGGAGGCTAGAGGGGTAGGAGACAGGTGGCTAGAGGAGTAGGAGACAGGAGGCTAGAGGAGTAGGAGACAGGAGGCTAGAGGAGTAGGAGACAGGAGGCTAGAGGGGTAGGAGACAGGAGGCTAGAGGAGTAGCAGACAGGAGGCTAGAGGAGTAGGAGACAGGAGGCTAGAGGAGTAGGAGACAGGAGGCTAGAGGAGTAGGAGACAGGAGGCTAGAGGAGTAGGAGACAGGAGGCTAGAGGAGTAGGAGACAGGAGGCTAGAGGGGTAGGAGACAGGAGGCTAGAGGAGTAGGAGACAGGAGGCTAGAGGGGTAGGAGACAGGAGGCTAGAGGAGTAGGAGACAGGAGGCTAGAGGGGTAGGAGACAGGTGGCTAGAGGAGTAGGAGACAGGAGGCTAGAGGAGTAGGAGACAGGAGGCTAGAGGAGTAGGAGACAGGAGGCTAGAGGGGTAGGAGACAGGAGGCTAGAGGAGTAGGAGACAGGAGGCTAGAGGAGTAGGAGACAGGAGGCTAGAGGAGTAGGAGACAGGAGGCTAGAGGAGTAGGAGACAGGAGGCTAGAGGAGTAGGAGACAGGAGGCTAGAGGAGTAGGAGGCTAGAGGAGTAGGAGACAGGAGGCTAGAGGAGTAGGGGGTAGGAGACTAGAGGAGTAGGGGGTAGGAGACAGGAGACTAGAGGAGTAGGAGACTAGAGGAGTAGGGGTGGGAGACAGGAGACTAGAGGAGTAGGAGACTAGAGGAATAGGGGTGGGAGACAGGAGACTAGAGGAGTAGGAGACTAGAGGAGTAGGGGTGGGAGACAGGAGACTAGAGGAGTAGGAGACTAGAGGAGTAGGGGTGGGAGACAGGAGACTAGAGGAGTAGGAGACTAGAGGAGTAGGAGACTAGAGGAGTAGGGGTAGGAGACAGGAGACTAGAGGAGTAGGATACTAGAGGAGTAGGGGGTGGGAGATAGGAGACTAGAGGAGTAGGGGTGGGAGGCAGGAGGCTAGAGGAGTAGGAGACTAGAGGAGTAGGGGTGGGAGACAGGAGACTAGAGGAGTAGGGGTGGGAGACAGGAGACTAGAGGAGACTAGAGGAGGGGTAGGAGACAGGAGACTAGAGGAGTAGGAGACTAGAGGAGTAGGGGTGGGAGACAGGAGACTAGAGGAGTAGGAGACTAGAGGAGTAGGAGACAGGAGACTAGAGGAGTAGGAGACAGGAGACTAGAGGAGTAGGAGACTAGAGGAGTAGGGGGTAGGAGACAGGAGACTAGAGGAGTAGGAGACAGGAGACTAGAGGAGTAGGAGACTAGAGGAGTAGGGGGTGGGAGACAGGAGACTAGAGGAGTAGGAGACAGGAGACTAGAGGAGTAGGAGACAGGAGGCTAGAGGAGTAGGGGTAGGAGACAGGAGACTAGAGGAGTCGGAGACAGGAGGCTAGAGGAGTAGGGGGTAGGAGACAGGAGACTAGAGGAGTAGGAGACTAGAGGAGTAGGGGTGGGAGACAGGAGACTAGAGGAGTAGGAGACTAGAGGAGTAGGGGTAGGAGACAGGAGACTAGAGGAGTAGGAGACAGGAGACTAGAGGAGTAGGGGTGGGAGACAGGAGACTAGAGGAGTAGGAGACAGGAGACTAGAGGAGTAGGGGGTGGGAGATAGGAGACTAGAGGAGTAGGGGGTGGGAGGCAGGAGGCTAGAGGAGTAGGAGACTAGAGGAGTAGGGGGTAGGAGACAGGAGGCTAGAGGAGTAGGAGACTAGAGGAGTAGGGGTAGGAGACAGGAGGCTAGAGGAGTAGGGGTAGGAGACAGGAGGCTAGAGGAGTAGGGGGTAGGAAACAGGAGACTAGAGGAGTAGGAGACAGGAGGCTGGAGGAGTATGGGGTAGGAGACAGGAGGCTGGAGGAGTATGGGGTAGGAGACAGGAGGCTGGAGGAGTATGGGGTAGGAGACAGGAGGCCAGAGGAGTAGGGGGTAGGAGACAAGAGACTAGAGGAGTCGGAGACAGGAGGCTGGAGGAGTAGGGGTAGGAGACAGGAGGCTAGAGGAGTAGGGGTAGGAGACAGGAGGCTAGAGGAGTAGGGGTAGGAGACAAGAGACTAGAGGAGTAGGAGACAGGAGACTAGAGGGTAGGGGTAGGAGACTAGAGGAGTAGGGGTAGGAAACAGGAGACTAGAGGAGTAGGGGGTAGGAGACAGGAGGCTGGAGGATTAGGGGATGGGAGACTAGAGGGGTATGGGGGTAGGAGATAAGAGACTAGAGGAGTAGGAGGTAGGAAACAGGAGGCTGGAGGAGTAGGGGGTGGGAGACAGGAGACTAGAGGGGTATGGGGGTAGGAGACAAGAGACTAGAGGAGTAGGAGGTAGGAAACAGGAGGCTGGAGGAGTAGGAGACTAGAGGAGTAGGAGACAGGAGACTCGAGGGGTAGGAGACAGGAGGCTTGAGGGGTAGGAGACAGGAGACTCGAGGGGTAGGAGACAGGAGACTCGAGGGATAGGAGACAGGAGACTCGAGGGATAGGAGACAGGAGACTCGAGGGATAGGAGACAGGAGGCTCGAGGGATATCAGACAGGAGACTAGAGAGGTAGGAGACAGGAGGCTTGAGGGTAGGAGACAGGAGGCTTGAGGGGTAGGAGACAGGAGGCTTGAGGAGTAGGAGACAGGAGGCTAGAGGAGTAGGATACAGGAGGCTAGAGGAGTAAGGGGTAGGAGACAGCAGACTAGAGGGGTAGGAGACAGGAGGCTAGAGGATTAGGGGGTAGTTTTCCCTAGTCAGGTCTAGTGGTCAGGACAAACTCCTGGTTCTAGGTCCGGCCTCACAGAGTGGAACATGATTGGATAATGTTGTGCACTTTTGGAGGAGAATTCGTGTCTCCAAGCACAATTTTGAACCCGGGTGGCGCTGGTCCAACTAAATAATGTCATCCAAACAAAGAAAGGGATCAGAGAATCTTTTTAAGGCAGCGCCCAAGGCCAGATACATCACTCATATTCTGAGTGTCTTTCCTCCCACTCCACAGTGCCCTGGTGTCTGTCTGTCTGTCTGTCTGTCCCTCCGTCCTCCCACTCCACAGTGCCCTGGTGTCTGTCTGTCTGTCCCTCCGTCCTACCACTCCACAGTGCCCTGGTGTCTGTCAGTCTGTCCCTCCGTCCTACCACTCCACAGTGCCCTGGTGTCTGTCTGTCTGTCCCTCCGTCCTCCCACTCCACAGTGCCCTGGTGTCCTGTCTGTCTGTGTCTGTCTGTCTGTCTGTCTGTCTGTCTGTCTGTCTGTCTGTCCCTCCGTCCTACCACTCCACAGTGCCCTAGTGTCTGTCTGTCTGTCCCTCCGTCCTACCACTCCACAGTGCCCTGGTGTCTGTCTGTCTGTCTGTCCTCCGTCCTACCACTCCACAGTGCCCTGGTGTCTGTCTGTCCCTCTGTCCTACCACTCCACAGTGCCCTGGTGTCTGTCTGTCTGTCTGTCTGTCTGTCTGTCTGTCTGTCCCTCCGTCCTACCACTCCACAGTGCCCTGGTGTCTGTCTGTCTGTCCCTCTGTCCTACCACTCCACAGTGCCCTGGTGTCTGTCTGTCTGTCAGTCTGTCCCTCCGTCCTACCACTCCACAGTGCCCTGGTGTCTGTCTGTCTGTCCCTCCGTCCTCCCACTCCACAGTGCCCTGGTGTCTGTCTGTCTGTCCCTCCGTCCTACCACTCCACAGTGCCCTGGTGTCTGTCTGTCTGTCCCTCCGTCCTACCACTCCACAGTGCCCTGGTGTCTGTCTGTCTGTCTGTCCCTCCGTCCTACCACTCCACAGTGCCCTGGTGTCTGTCTGTCTGTCCCTCCGTCCTACCACTCCACAGTGCCCTGGTGTCTGTCTGTCTGTCCCTCCGTTCTCCCACTCCACAGTGCCCTGGTGTCTGTCTGTCTGTCCCTCCATCCTACCACTCCACAGTGCCCTGGTGTCTGTCTGTCTGTCCCTCTGTCCTACCACTCCACAGTGCCCTGGTGTCTGTCTGTCTGTCTGTCTGTCCCTCCGTCCTACCACTCCACAGTGCCCTGGTGTCTGTCTGTCTGTCCCTCCGTCCTCCCACTCCACAGTGCCCTGGTGTCTGTCTGTCTGTCCCTCCGTCCTACCACTCCACAGTGCCCTGGTGTCTTGTCTGTCTGTCCCTCCGTTCTCCCACTCCACAGTGCCCTGGTGTCTGTCTGTCTGTCCCTCTGTCCTACCACTCCACAGTGCCCTGGTGTCTGTCTGTCTGTCCCTCCGTCCTCCCACTCCACAGTGCCCTGGTGTCTGTCTGTCTGTCCCTCCGTCCTCCCCCTCCACAGTGCCCTGGTGTCTGTCTGTCTGTCTGTCTGTCCCTCTGTCCTACCACTCCACTGTGCCCTGGTGTCTGTCTGTCTGTCCCTCCGTCCTACCACTCCACAGTGCCCTGGTGTCTGTCTGTCTGTCCCTCTGTCCTACCACTCCACAGTGCCCTGGTGTCTGTCTGTCTGTCCCTCTGTCCTACCACTCCACAGTGCCCTGGTGTCTGTCTGTCTGTCCCTCCGTCCTCCCACTCCACAGTGCTCTGGTGTCTGTCTGTCTGTCCTTCTGTCCTACCACTCCACAGTGCCCTGGTGTCTGTCTGTCTGTCCCTCCGTCCTCCCACTCCACAGTGCCCTGGTGTCTGTCTGTCCCTCCGTCCTTCCACTCCACAGTGCCCTGGTGTCTGTCTGTCTGTCCCTCCGTCCTCCCCCTCCACAGTGCCCTGGTGTCTGTCTGTCTGTCCCTCCGTCCTACCACTCCACAGTGCCCTGGTGTCTGTCTGTCTGTCCCTCCGTTCTCCCACTCCACAGTGCCCTGGTGTCTGTCTGTCTGTCCCTCTGTCCTACCACTCCACAGTGCCCTGGTGTCTGTTCCTCTGTCCTACCACTCCACAGTGCCCTGGTGTCTGTCTGTCTGTCCCTCCGTCCTACCACTCCACAGTGCCCTGGTGTCTGTCTGTCTGTCCCTCCGTCCTCCCACTCCACAGTGCCCTGGTGTCTGTCTGTCTGTCCCTCCGTCCTCCCCCTCCACAGTGCCCTGGTGTCTGTCTGTCTGTCTGTCTGTCCCTCTGTCCTACCACTCCACAGTGCCCTGGTGTCTGTCTGTCTGTCTGTCCCTCCGTCCTACCACTCCACAGTGCCCTGGTGTCTGTCTGTCTGTCCCTCCGTTCTCCCACTCCACAGTGCCCTGGTGTCTGTCTGTCTGTCCCTCCATCCTACCACTCCACAGTGCCCTGGTGTCTGTCTGTCTGTCCCTCTGTCCTACCACTCCACAGTGCCCTGGTGTCTGTCTGTCTGTCTGTCTGTCCCTCCGTCCTACCACTCCACAGTGCCCTGGTGTCTGTCTGTCTGTCCCTCCGTCCTCCCACTCCACAGTGCCCTGATGTCTGTCTGTCTGTCCCTCCGTCCTCCCACTCCACAGTGCCCTGGTGTCTGTCTGTCTGTCCCTCCGTCCTCCCACTCCACAGTGCCCTGGTGTCTTGTCTGTCTGTCCCTCCGTTCTCCCACTCCACAGTGCCCTGGTGTCTGTCTGTCTGTCCCTCTGTCCTACCACTCCACAGTGCCCTGGTGTCTGTCTGTCTGTCCCTCCGTCCTCCCACTCCACAGTGCCCTGGTGTCTGTCTGTCTGTCCCTCCGTCCTCCCCCTCCACAGTGCCCTGGTGTCTGTCTGTCTGTCTGTCTGTCTGTCTGTCCCTCTGTCCTACCACTCCACTGTGCCCTGGTGTCTGTCTGTCTGTCCCTCCGTCCTACCACTCCACAGTGCCCTGGTGTCTGTCTGTCTGTCCCTCTGTCCTACCACTCCACAGTGCCCTGGTGTCTGTCTGTCTGTCCTTCTGTCCTACCACTCCACAGTGCCCTGGTGTCTGTCTGTCTGTCCCTCCGTCCTCCCACTCCACAGTGCCCTGGTGTCTGTCTGTCTGTCTGTCCCTCCGTCCTCCCACTCCACAGTGCCCTGGTGTCTGTCTGTCTGTCCCTCCGTCCTCCCCCTCCACAGTGCCCTGGTGTCTGTCTGTCTGTCCCTCCGTCCTCCCACTCCACAGTGCCCTGGTGTCTGTCTGTCTGTCCCTCTGTCCTACCACTCCACAGTGCCCTGGTGTCTGTCTGTCTGTCTGTCCCTCCGTCCTCCCACTCCACAGTGCCCTGGTGTCTGTCTGTCTGTCTGTCCCTCCGTCCTCCCACTCCACAGTGCCCTGGTGTCTGTCTGTCTGTCCCTCTGTCCTACCACTCCACAGTGCCCTGGTGTCTGTCTGTCTGTCCCTCCGTCCTCCCACTCCACAGTGCCCTGGTGTCTGTCTGTCTGTCTGTCCCTCCGTCCTCCCACTCCACAGTGCCCTGGTGTCTGTCTGTCTGTCCCTCCGTCCTCCCCCTCCACAGTGCCCTGGTGTCTGTCTGTCTGTCCCTCCGTCCTCCCACTCCACAGTGCCCTGGTGTCTGTCTGTCTGTCCCTCTGTCCTACCACTCCACAGTGCCCTGGTGTCTGTCTGTCTGTCTGTCCCTCCGTCCTCCCACTCCACAGTGCCCTGGTGTCTGTCTGTCTGTCTGTCCCTCCGTCCTCCCACTCCACAGTGCCCTGGTGTCTGTCTGTCTGTCCCTCTGTCCTACCACTCCACAGTGCCCTGGTGTCTGTCTGTCTGTCCCTCCGTCCTCCCACTCCACAGTGCCCTGGTGTCTGTCTGTCTGTCTGTCCCTCCGTCCTCCCACTCCACAGTGCCCTGGTGTCTGTCTGTCTGTCCCTCCATCCTCCCACCCCTCATGTTTAACCAACACACTAACTTCCTTCCTGTCTGCTTCTCAAGCCGCCACTGAAGAGCTGCTGCAGGAGACTTGTTGCACCACACTCAGTCACATAACCAACGCATGGCTGCTTCCATGCATGACTCATTTAGCATGACAGGGGAGTTGAGCTCAGGAATGGGGGTGGAGTGTGCATGTGTGTGGTTGTTATGGTGCTGGGTGGGTGGTTAGATCATGGTGATGTTTTCATCAGCCAACAGTACATTAAAGGCTCTGAGCCTGGGAGCCATTCCATTTCCTAATAGAGTTTGGGATTTTTTTTCAATAGACTTTGAGAAGGAGGATTAAGTTTTGACTTGACCCCTAGGGCCTCACACTGTGGCTCGTCACGGAGGTCATGTGGGGTCTACTGGGGTAAGGAAGTAGGAGTCTCCCGTTCAATGTCCTGTAATGCTACAGACCACTGAACCAGACCCTGGCAATGCTTTGTTTCTGATACTGGACAGAGTCCTGCTGACACTGATGCTGTCTTCTGTTGGCCTGCAGGAGGAGGACCTGAACTGTGTGAGGGACCGCTGGTCTGAGGCCCTCATCAAACGACGAGAGTATCTGGACGAGCAGATCAACAAGATCATCAACAAACAGGGTGGGTCCCAGGTCTGGACTCTACAGCTCCACTCTGTACCAGTCCTGTCTTCATTCAGTTTATTCAGTATTCTGGACTCTACAGCTCCACTCTGTACCAGTCCTGTCTTCATTCAGTGGTCTGGACTCTACAGCTCCACTCTGTACCAGTCCTGTCTTCATTCAGTATTCTGGACTCTACAGCTCCACTCTGTACCAGTCCTGTCTTCATTCAGTATTCTGGACTCTACAGCTCCACTCTGTACCAGTCCTGTCTTCATTCAGTGGTCTGGACTCTACAGCTCCACTCTGTACCAGTCCTGTCTTCATTCAGTGGTCTGGACTCTACAGCTCCACTCTGTACCAGTCCTGTCTTCATTCAGTATTCTGGACTCTACAGCTCCACTCTGTACCAGTCCTGTCTTCATTCAGTGGTCTGGACTCTACAGCTCCACTCTGTACCAGTCCTGTCTTCATTCAGTATTCTGGACTCTACAGCTCCACTCTGTACCAGTCCTGTCTTCATTCAGTATTCTGGACTCTACAGCTCCACTCTGTACCAGTCCTGTCTTCATTCAGTATTCTGGACTCTACAGCTCCACTCTGTACCAGTCCTGTCTTCATTCAGTGGTCTGGACTCTACAGCTCCACTCTGTACCAGTCCTGTCTTCATTCAGTGGTCTGGACTCTACAGCTCCACTCTGTACCAGTCCTGTCTTCATTCAGTGGTCTGGACTCTACAGCTCCACTCTGTACCAGTCCTGTCTTCATTCAGTGGTCTGGACTCTACAGCTCCACTCTGTACCAGTCCTGTCTTCATTCAGTATTCTGGACTCTACAGCTCCACTCTGTACCAGTCCTGTCTTCATTCAGTGGTCTGGACTCTACAGCTCCACTCTGTACCAGTCCTGTCTTCATTCAGTGGTCTGGACTCTACAGCTCCACTCTGTACCAGTCCTGTCTTCATTCAGTGGTCTGGACTCTACAGCTCCACTCTGTACCAGTCCTGTCTTCATTCAGTATTCTGGACTCTACAGCTCCACTCTGTACCAGTCCTGTCTTCATTCAGTATTCTGGACTCTACAGCTCCACTCTGTACCAGTCCTGTCTTCATTCAGTATTCTGGACTCCAGCTCCACTCTGTACCAGTCCTGTCTTCATTCAGTATTCTGGACTCTACAGCTCCACTCTGTACCAGTCCTGTCTTCATTCAGTTCTGGACTCTCAGCTCCACTCTGTACCAGTCCTGTCTTCATTCAGTATTCTGGACTCTACAGCTCCACTCTGTACCAGTCCTGTCTTCATTCAGTATTCTGGACTCTACAGCTCCACTCTGTACCAGTCCTGTCTTCATTCTTCTGGACTCTACAGCTCCACTCTGTACCAGTCCTGTCTTCATTCAGTATTCTGGACTCTACAGCTCCACTCTGTACCAGTCCTGTCTTCATTCAGTATTCTGGACTCTACAGCTCCACTCTGTACCAGTCCTGTCTTCATTCAGTGGTCTGGACTCTACAGCTCCACTCTGTACCAGTCCTGTCTTCATTCAGTATTCTGGACTCTACAGCTCCACTCTGTACCAGTCCTGTCTTCATTCAGTATTCTGGACTCTACAGCTCCACTCTGTACCAGTCCTGTCTTCATTCAGTATTCTGGACTCTACAGCTCCACTCTGTACCAGTCCTGTCTTCATTCAGTATTCTGGACTCTACAGCTCCACTCTGTACCAGTCCTGTCTTCATTCAGTATTCTGGACTCTACAGCTCCACTCTGTACCAGTCCTGTCTTCATTCTTCATTCAGTTCTGGACTCTACAGCTCCACTCTGTACCAGTCCTGTCTTCATTCAGTATTCTGGACTCTACAGCTCCACTCTGTACCAGTCCTGTCTTCATTCAGTGGTCTGGACTCTACAGCTCCACTCTGTACCAGTCCTGTCTTCATTCAGTATTCTGGACTCTACAGCTCCACTCTGTACCAGTCCTGTCTTCATTCAGTATTCTGGACTCTACAGCTCCACTCTGTACCAGTCCTGTCTTCATTCAGTGGTCTGGACTCTACAGCTCCACTCTGTACCAGTCCTGTCTTCATTCAGTATTCTGGACTCTACAGCTCCACTCTGTACCAGTCCTGTCTTCATTCAGTGGTCTGGACTCTACAGCTCCACTCTGTACCAGTCCTGTCTTCATTCAGTATTCTGGACTCTACAGCTCCACTCTGTACCAGTCCTGTCTTCATTCAGTGGTCTGGACTCTACAGCTCCACTCTGTACCAGTCCTGTCTTCATTCAGTATTCTGGACTCTACAGCTCCACTCTGTACCAGTCCTGTCTTCATTCAGTATTCTGGACTCTACAGCTCCACTCTGTACCAGTCCTGTCTTCATTCAGTGGTCTGGACTCTACAGCTCCACTCTGTACCAGTCCTGTCTTCATTCAGTGGTCTGGACTCTACAGCTCCACTCTGTACCAGTCCTGTCTTCATTCAGTATTCTGGACTCTACAGCTCCACTCTGTACCAGTCCTGTCTTCATTCAGTGGTCTGGACTCTACAGCTCCACTCTGTACCAGTCCTGTCTTCATTCAGTGGTCTGGACTCTACAGCTCCACTCTGTACCAGTCCTGTCTTCATTCAGTATTCTGGACTCTACAGCTCCACTCTGTACCAGTCCTGTCTTCATTCAGTGGTCTGGACTCTACAGCTCCACTCTGTACCAGTCCTGTCTTCATTCAGTGGTCTGGACTCTACAGCTCCACTCTGTACCAGTCCTGTCTTCATTCAGTGGTCTGGACTCTACAGCTCCACTCTGTACCAGTCCTGTCTTCATTCAGTATTCTGGACTCTACAGCTCCACTCTGTACCAGTCCTGTCTTCATTCAGTGGTCTGGACTC